>NC_069501.1:329982034-330054534 GCF_027579735.1 Bombina bombina | reverse complement strand
CAAAAATGGAAAGGTTAGTTACCGCATCCAAGCTTTTTTTATGCCCCCCCCCCCAAATATATAGTTTTTATAGGTAAATAAAAAAACAACAGCTCTATTTTTGTGTAAACTAAGTGAAAGTAAAAATGTTAAAAATTCTCAGATACTTTGGGGACGTTTTTCTCTGAAATTGTGGTAGCGAAGGGGTTGAAAGGAATAAGTAAAACTTTTGAAATTTATGGTAAAACTAGCAGAAAATGCATTTTTGTGTACAACTGCCGTGCCTCTGGTTGATAGGAGCAACTTCCATTATAGATAAAGAGGAAGGAGGCACAAACAGAACTGGTTTCTTATACAAAGGAACATAAATTTTATGAAAAAGAAAAATAATCAATCTTCAAACCTGCTCTTTAAAGGGACAGTCTAGGCCAAAATAAACTTTCATGATTCAGATAAAGCACGTAATTTTAAACAATTTTCCAATTTACTTTTATCACCAATTTTGCTTTGTTCTCTTGGTATTCTTAGTTGAAAGCTTAATCTAGGAGGTTCATATGCTAATTTCTTAGACCTTGAAGGCCACCTCTTTTCAGAATGCATTTTAACAGTTTTTCACCACTAGAGGGTGTTAGTTCATGTATTTCATATAGATAACACTGTGCTCGTGCACGTGAAGTTATCTGGGAGCAGGCACTGATTGGCTAGACTGCAAGTCTGTCAAAAGAACTGAAATAAAGGGGCAGTTTGCAGAGGCTTAGATACAAGATAATCACAGAGGTTAAAAGTATATTATTATAACTGTGTTGGTTATGCAAAACTGGGAAATGGGTATTAAAGGGATTATCTATCTTTTAAAACAATAACAATTCTGGTGTAGACTGTCCCTTTAAGATTGGGACAAAGAACAAAATATACACTCACCCATTAACATGACAGCATATGGGGAGTGTCAATGGGGATCCACCAAGGGATTTAATGTATTATTTACTGATTTTTAATCATCATATTCATTCTTTATTTGATTTTTTTATCACTTATTTTTTCTGTAAATCTTTGCTTTTAATTTATCCGTGATTTTATGGGGCCGCCTTTGTCTAACATTAGTGGTAGAATAGAAGAGAGAATGGGGAAAAAATCTGTAAAAAATATAAAATAACTAAGAAATAAATACTTTGATCATGAAACAATTAATTATATTGAAATTAAGAAAACAAAACTAGGAATAAGATTATACTTAATGTAATTGTGTTGTATTATACAACAAAACCCTAAATACTTGATATCAAAACTATTGGGCCGAATTATCATTGTGCCAGCGGACATGATCCGATATTGCGGATCATGTCCGCTGCACATCGATAAATGCCGACAGCATACGGTCTCTGCATTTATCATTGCACCAGCAGTTCTTGTGAACTGCTGGTGCAATGCCGCCCCCTGCAGAATCACTAGCAGGGGGTGTCAATCAACCCAATTGTATTCGATCGGGTTGATTTCTGGCGATGTCTGTCCGCCGACTCAGAGCAGGCGGACAGGTTATGGAGCAGCGATCTTTAGACCGCTGCTTCATAACTTGTGTTTCCGGCGAGCCTGAAGACTCACCAGAAACACGGGGCATCAAGCTCCATAGGGAGCTTGATAAATATGCCCCTATATATGACATACAAACATAGAAGAGGTCAGGAAACCAGTGGCAAGATTACATATGCGGCATAAGTTTCAGCGCAACTGCTGAAACCCTCGTAAGTTCACCTCGCACATCGGGTGAATCACATAAATAGCGCCACAGATGCTATACTGCCGTAAGTGGAACAAACCGGCGACGTTCAGAAATCTGCGGAAATATCTGGCCTCGCTAGTGACTTACATCAGTATATGATCTGACGGCGCCTACGTTTTAAAACATAAAAGTTGAAATCCCACGTAAAAATCTAACCCGTCTAAAAAAAATTAAACCGACACGTCAAAACCCCTTTATACGCCATCCCCCCATATCGTAACTACTATTAAAAGTTATTAACCCCTAATCTGCCATCCCCCACCGCAATAACTAATGAGTATTAACCCCTAATCCGCCACCCCCCACCGCAATAACTAATAAAATATATTAATCTCTAAACCTCCATACCCTCACAATGCAAAATACTATATAAACGTATTAACCTCTAAACTGCCATGCACCAAAAAAGAAATTGCCTAATAAACATATAAACACCTAAACCGCCAACCCCCCACAACACAAAGTATCTAATTACACTATTAACCTCAAAACCGCCAACCCCGCCAACCCACCACAACGCAAGCTACTTAATAAAACTATTAACCCCTAATACGCCAACCCCCCCACAATGCAAATTAATCTAATAATTAAGCCCCCTAACCTAACACCCCCTAAGTTAACCCCAATTAAAATACACTAACATAAAACAAAATAACAAAATACTATCTACCTTAAAAATTAAATAAAAATTACCAAAAATGAAAAACATAATTTACTTTAAAAAAAAAAAAAACTAACATAACCCAAATTAAAAAAATCCTAAATTTACATTAAAATAAAAAATCCTAACATTACAGTAAAATAAAAAATCCTAACATTACATAAAAATACAAAAAAACTAATATTACATTAAAATAAAAAAATAAGATTTACAGAATAAAACAAACTACATTATCTCCCTTAAAAATAGCCACCCCAAAATAAAAACCCTAAATTTAACAATAAACTACCAATATCCCTACCAATATCCCTTAAAAGAGCCCCATAAAAGTACCCCATAACATTACAACCCCCCAAAATAAAAAAAGCCCTAACTAAAAAAAATAATCTACCCATTGCCCCTAAAGGGGCATTTGTATGGGCATTGCCCTTAAAAGGGCAATCAGCTCTTTTACTGCCCATAAAAAGAAAAAAAAAACCCTAGGGGCCGATTTATCATCTGTCTGTTATTTTTTTGTTATTTTCGCTTTTTTATTTTTGTAATTTTATGATTTTTTATTTTAATCTAAAGTTATGATTTTTTTATTTTGGATAATGTTTTTTTAAGTATTTTTTTGTGGTAATTTGTATTTAATTTTTAAGGTAGTTAGTATTTTGTTATTTATTTTAGTGTATTTTAATTGGGGTTAACTTAACGGGTGTTAGGTTAGGGGGTTTAGTTATTAGATTAATACTTTGCGATGTGGGGAGTTGGCAGTTTAGGAGTTTATAGGTTAATTAGTTCTTTGCATTGTGAGGGGTTAGCATTTTAGGAGTTAATAGTGTAATTAGATACTTTGCGTTGTGGGGTTTAGCGGTTTAGAGGTTAATAGGTTTATTAAATACTTTGCATTGTGGGGGGATGGTGGATTAGGGGTTTATACATTTATTAGGTACTTTGCAATGTGGGGGTTGACGGATTAGGGGTTAATACATTTGTTAGTTATCGCAATGTGGGGGGATGACAGATTAGTGGTGGATATTGCGCATGCATTAGGTGTTTGTTAAGGCTTCCAGGGAGTTACACTACTTTCATAGCTAGCGCAAGGTTTACTGCGCCTGCCTATGTGTGGCGAGGTGGAAATGGAGTATATTTTCTCCATTCTGTACGCATAAGTCCTTGCGCTGAATATGTGATACAAACTTGCGAATCCGGTTCTATATTAGTTTATGGGAGTAAAAACTGCGTCCGACGGGTAAAATATACGCGTGTGACTTGTATGCTGCGCTGTATATGTAATTGCTAGATCTGACTAAAAATTGGCGACACCTGGTTTTGCACCCAACGCTGCATATGTGATTGGACCCCAGGTTGTTAATTGAAGGAATAGAAACAAATAGACAAACATGACTCACTTCACTTCATGAAAAAGTAACAATCCCAAAAAGGAAATTAATAAAAGGTAGCAAAATTATACACTTAGTACCTGAGCTATACAAAGTTCTGAATTATTTACACAAAAAAAAAAAACATTTGAAGTTCCTACCTGTAATTTTTCTTTTTAATAATGTCTGCACTCAATACCAATAAGCTATCTGATGCATGTTAATATACAGTTATTATCTATTCAACATCAAAAGTTAATTTCATAAATTATTTACTGTGTACAATCAATGCTAAAACAAAAAATCTATAAAAACACTTGTGACCATACATAAATATTCAAAATATTGCTAATGTTATGTTCAATAATTACCTACATTTGCTAAATTGTTATCACTGTAACCTCTTTGTGTCTCCTTAGGACATTAATAATTTTTGACAGAATATTTGCTATGATGAATCGTATGAGGATAACATACTCCTTCAGGGAAATATAAGTTGATTACAGGAAAATTCAAAACATATGCCTACAAAAGAAAGTAGGATAATGAAAATACTAACTGGAGTGAACATATGGATTCCAAGCCATAAAAGTACATTATGTTTATCTTTGATAAAAAAGTTTCTTAAATGATTTCCTTCTACAAGAAACATGTTCTACATTATGCAGTTGCTCAAATCATAGTTTCAACAATATTTTGATTAATGTCTTTGCAAATTTTATCTTAAACAGTACAACTAAATAGAATTTGTAAATTCTCAGATTACGAGTTTTGCGTTATGGCTGGCTCGCTACTAACTTGCAAGTTATTTCCACCGCTCACCTTTAATAGCGCTGCTATTACAGGTTTGCAAAAAAAACAGAGTTTGTGGGCAATATGGCAGTGTTGAGCTCCATTCCGCACACAAATACCCGCGCTGCTTTGAGCTGCTTTGACGTGCTTGTGCACGATTTCCCCATAGACATCAAAGGGGAGAGCCGGGTAAAAAAAAAAGCCTAACATCTGCAATAACAGAGCGTAAAGCTCCATAACGCAACCCCATTGATGTCTATGGGAAAGAAAATGTATGTTTAAACCTAACACCCTAACATAAACCCCAAGTCTAAACACCCCTAATCTGCCGCCCCCAATGTCGTTGCCACTTACCTACATTTATTAACCCCTAATCTGCTGCCCACAATGTCACCGCAGCCACTATACTAAAGTTATTAACCCCTAAACCTCCGCGTCAGAAGGATGAAGATAGAAGATGCCGTCTGGATGAAGACTTCTGCCCGCCTGGAGGACGACTTCTTGCCGCTTGATGAAGACTTCTCCCGCTTCGTGAGGACTTCTTGCCACTTGGATGAAGACTTCTCCCGGCTGGATGAGGATAATGTCCGGTCTTCAAAAACTGTAAGTGGATCTTTGGGGGTTAGTGTTAGTTTTTTAAGGATTTATTGGGTGGGTTTTATTTTTAGATTAGGGACTTTGGGCACCGTAAAAGAGCTAAATGCCCTTTTAAGGGCAATGCCCATCCAAATGCCCTTTTCAGGGCAATGGGGAGCTTAGGTTTTTTTAGGTAGGTTTTTATTTGGGGGTGTTGGTGTGGGTGGTGGGTTTTACTGTTGGGGGTTGTTTGTATTTTTTTTTATAGGTAAAAGAGCGGATTTTTTTATTTAATTTATTTAATTTTAGTGTAATGATAGGTTTTACTGTAAAACAGGTTAGGATTTATTTCACAGGTAAGTTTGTATTTATTTTAACTAGGTAGTTAGTAAATAGTTAATAACTAATAACTAATCTACCTAGTTACAATAAATACAAACTTAGCTGTGGAATAGAAATAAAACCTAAGATAGCTACAGTGTAACTATTAGTTATATTGTAGCTAGCTTAGGTTTTATTTTACAGGTAAGTATTTATTTAGTTTTAAATAGGAATAATTTAGGTTTTAATTGTAATTTTTATTTGGAATTATTTTAATTAGGTTTAAAGTTAGTGGGTGTTAGGGTTAGGGTTACGTTAGGGTTAGACTTAGGGTTAGGTTTAGGGGTTAATAACTTTAGTATAGTGGCGGCGACATTGGGGGACAGCAGATTAGGGGTTAATAAGTGTAGTTAGGTGGCAGTGATTTTGGGGGACAGCAGATTAGGGGTTAATAACAGTAATGTAGGTTGCAGGGATGTTAGGGACAGCAGATTAGGGGTTAATAAGTCTATGTAGATGGCGACAACATTGGGGGCAGAAGATTAGGGGTTAATAATATTTAACTAGTGTTTGCGATGCGGGAGTGTGGTGGTTTAGGGGTTAATATGTTTATTATAGTCGCGGCGATGTCCGGAGCAGCAGATTAGGGGGTTAATAATTTTATTTTAGTGTTTGCAATGCGGGAGGGCCTCGGTTTAGGGGTTAATAGGTAGTTTATGGGTGTTAGTGTACTTTGTAACACTTTAGTTATGAGTTTTATGGTACAGCTTTGTAACATAAAACCCATAACTACTGACTTTCAGGTGATGGTACAGATCTTTTAGTTATAGGCTGTACCACTCACTTTTTGGCCGGACAGGCAAACTCGTAATACCGGCGCTATGGAATTCCCATTGAAAAAGAGCTTTTTGAAAGGTGCGGTAGTTATGTTGCGTGACGGCCAAAAAAGTGTGCGGTACAGCTGTACCTACAAGACTCGTAATAGCAGCGGTAGTGAAAAAGCAGCATTAGACTCATAACGCAAAACTCGTAATCTAGCCGATTGTTTCCTAAATCTTGTTAAGTACAGATCATTAAACCATTCATTACCCTTTACATTTGCATTGCATCTTGTTCATGTGGTTTTATTATTATTATTATTATTGTTGTTATTACCTGTGTTTTTTTGGAACTTTTTTAAGCAGTGGTGGTAGAAGATACAGTAAGAGAAAGGGCAGTAAAAGTCCAAATTTAAACTTTCATGTAGAGCATGCAATTTTAAACAACTCTACATTACTTCTATTATCTAATTTGCTTTGTTCTTTTGGTATTCTTTGTTGAAAAGTATGCCTAGGTAGGTTCAGAAGCAACAATGCACTAATAGGAACTAGATGCTGATTGGTGGCTGTATATGCATCTTGTCATTCACTCACCCGATGTGTTCAGCTAGCTTCCAGTAGTGCATTGCTGTTCCTTCAATAAAGGATACAAAGAGAATAAAGAACATTTGATAGAAATAAATTGGAAACTTATTTAAAATTGTATCTTTTTCTGAGTCATGAAAGAAAAGATTTGGGTTTCGTGGACTTTTAAGTAAGCGGTGCCACATAAAATTATCAAGTTAATTATCAAGAATCAAGTAACCCTCTGAGTGTCTCACCAGCTGAAACTTCAATCACTGTTTTTCAGTTGAGGTTATGAGGCCTATTTATCATAGGTCTTGCGGACCTGATCCGACAGTGCAGATCAGGTCCGCAAGACCTCGCTGAATGCGGAGAGCAATACGCTCGCCGTATTCAGCATTGCACCAGCTGCTCACAAGAGCTGCTGGTGCAAAGCCGCCCCCTGCAGACTCGCGTCTCGCGTCTTTAGACCGCTGCTACATAACTGCTGTTTCTGGCGAGCCTGCAGGCTTGCAAGAAACTTGGGGCCTCAAGCTCCACTCGGAGCTTGATAGATAGGCTGCTATGTTTTAGAGTGCATTTGCACGTGACAAATCAGAAAATCTGACATCTTTATTACTTCTTTATATATTATCACTTAATTGGATGTGTTAGAATACTGTTTATTTTTATGTGTGCATTGAATCACTTTTTATAAATCACAAAGATCACTTTATGACAAATGCAATTCGTTTTAGGCTGGATATCTTATACTGGAGTTTTGAGCATTCTGTTAGCATTTGGATTTCACAACACATGTTAAGGACAACCTGGGCAGTTTTTGAGTTAAATGAACATTGAACTGAAATGTTTCCTGTTGCGCATATGATGTTAAAAATGTAAGTTATAGCTGTTTCACTTGTTATTGAAATTAATAGGAAATTAATGTTTATGCACAAGTGATCTTCAGTGATAGGGTTCATCCATACACAAGCATGAAAACCAAAAAGTAGAATTGGAAAATCCATTAAAAAGTGTAATTTATTTTTAAATGGATACAACAACAACAAAATAAGTGCCAGATTATGAGTGGAGTGCTAATTATCCCTTGCAAAGGAGCCACGCTTGACTCTTTTGCACACGTTGGATACCGTGCGTATTCCTGTCTGAAAGTAAAACATTTTGCTTGGCCACACCAACCGGGACACTCACAAAAATTCAATCTTACAATATCGCGATTGCGTTAATATATTCTCCCATGGACTTCAATGGAGCACAAAAAGAGGAAACAAGCCTAACACCGTGCTCTCGAGCAAACTCAATCGCGTTGTCAAGTGTGCTAACCCTACATGAAATATGAATATTAATTCAGAGAATGTTCTTTTTATTCATAAATACATATTTTTTTAAGTATCTGATGTTTTTTTTGTAAAATATATATCTATACCTATATATACTGTATATATATATATATATATATATATATATATATATATAGTATATATATATATACAGCCATGGCCAAAAAATAATCTGTCAGATAATGCGCCACTTCACCCAGAAAATTGTTGCAATTACAAATGTTTAGGCAATCTCATGTTTAATTCTTTTGTATTGGTATGACACAAAAAAGTGGAGAAAAAAAGCCAAATCTGACACATTCCACCAAAACTCCAAAAATAGTCTGGAAAAGATTTTTGGCACCCTCAATGTAATATTTGGTAGCACATCCCTTGAAAAAAATAACTGAAATCAATCGCTTCCTTTAACCATCAATGAGTTTCTTACACCTCACTACTGGAATTTTGGACCACTCTTCTATCGCCAACTGCTCCAGATCTCTCAGATTGGAAGGGTTCCTTTTCCTAACTGCTTTTTTGAGATCTTTCAACAGGTGCTCCAGAGGCGTAACTAGAAACCTCAGGGCCCTGGTGCAAGAATACATGAAGCCCCCCCCCCCCCCCCAAAAAAAAATGTAATTCAATTTTCAGTGAAACTTTACACTAATGTTTCACTTTATCTACTTACCTATATTTAAAATTTAAATTACTATAAACATCCTAAATCTATATAGTGCCACCTTTATTTACATTTTGCGAAGACTTGATAAATTATTTTATTTCAACCATATCAACAAAATGTAAAGAATTAAAGGGATATTAAACACCAAATAAATGCTAGATAAAGTGTTAGATAGAATGATGCATTCAAAGAAAAGATTAGTCTGAGAATAAAAGTAGATGTATTTTTTAAAGATTCATTAGCTGTTTAAATTGGCAAATAGGTATAAAGTTTTTTTTATGTCTATAAAACAATGGGAGCTGCCATGTTAACTTATGTTACCTTCTCTGCTGTGTCCATTAGGGAGAGTTATAAATAGGTCACTAGAGTGTGCAGGCCAATGGCTGTGTAGAATGTAACAGTGTTCTGCACTTCCATTTCTAGCAGGAACTGAAATGTTCACAATTTCAGACTAGAATTACAGGAAAAGGGGGCAAAATAAATAATGAAAGTATATTGTACACACAGACTCACACACACACACAGACCCATACACAGAAACAAGCACAGACTCACACACACAGAGCACAGACTCACACACACAAGCAAGCTCACACACTCGCATGCACACACAACGGCACACACACTGGGGCACAAACACAGATTCA
Source organism: Bombina bombina (assembly GCF_027579735.1). Classification (NCBI taxonomy): domain Eukaryota; kingdom Metazoa; phylum Chordata; class Amphibia; order Anura; family Bombinatoridae; genus Bombina; species Bombina bombina. The sequence goes on along the minus strand of NC_069501.1, from coordinate 330,045,031 downwards.
GTCACGTTCAAAGCATAAACAGGATATACAGTATGCAGAAAGTGGAACATATTAATTAAGCAAGCAACAATGTACAGCAGGCTGCTAAATAGTCTTACAGATATAGATGCAGATGGCACATATTCAGTTAATATCTCTTTAGCCTAGATTTTTCATTCTCTTGCATCCTGTTCTAAGATTATAATCTTATTTTGAGATTAAAGAAACTATTTAGGGGCAAGAAAACAAAAATCAAGGCAAACAGTTTATTAACAGGAGATATGCAGAAAAAAAATTACCAGTCAACAAAATTATTGCAGTCCAAACATTTTATGAGCTCACTGTATTTTTTTCCAGTAGTAATTCCGATGCACACAGCAATGTTTACAAAGGCTTTTCTTTGTAATGTCCTAACAGTTGAGACTTCAGGAGACTGAGCTGAAAATATTGTTTCCACAATACTGGAAATAAGTGAGTGGGGACCTATTACTTATAGTACATAGCAGCTCAAATGCTTTCTCTCTACTATAATGGATTGATAATATACATATATGGGAAGCTTGATGTCATACAACAAAACCTGTCCTACAATCAAAACTTTAAAAGTGATCAAGAAAAATATCATTGCAGATAAAAAAAAGTCAGGAAAAACATTCTATTCAAATTACAATGCTCAAAGAACTAGATTTAGACAACTAGTCAAAGAAAGGACACATTTTAATTGGGCTTGCAAGGTTTTAAGTTCAGCTATAACATAGCACTATCCTGCAGTTCCGAGTGGAAAGAGGTTCTTTGGCTATGAGAATAACTGATTAAAAAATCATGTTGGATGTTGCCTATTGGATAGGAGTACTGCAATTCAACAGGGTAATATAACATTCCAAAAGGCAATGTAAGCAAAGTGTCAAACTTACAGTAAAATGACTGATGGCTATTGTTGAGCAGAAAGTGTAAATGAGCAAAACTGAGGTAACACTGTCACACTATATTAGTGTTAAACTGTTCTCTTGGTACATCTAGTGAAGGGAACCATCCAAGAATTTTTTGTTTTTATAAATTCATAGCATATCAGCTCAGGCAATTCACTTTGCTTAATAATTTCTCTTACTTTGAAAGCTGAGCACCCATGGCTGGCGGCTTTCCCCCTGGCCCCCCTAGTCCTCCCTGGCACAAGCTAACCACCGTCACACACTGGCATACTAACTTACTGTTGTGCCTCGCGAACCTTCAACAGTGAATTCTGTGTGGACCGGCGGCAGTGGCTGCTGACTGAGTCTGACCCGGGCGGGCAGGCGGTGCTGCTTGCTGGTCCTCTCTATGGCCCTCTCAGTGGGTGACTCTGCTGCCACGCTGTCTCACTCACAGTATTGCTCTCCCACCGCCGCGCTGCAGAAGTCACGTGACTCATCGTCTTTAGACCCAGTCCCAGATGTCCCCAGACTCACAGTCAACTCCATTACTGACTATAATGTACGTGCAGTCACAAACTGATACACATGCAGTCAGTCAGGAGGAGGAGACGGCCAACTCTACTTCCGCCCTGGGCTGCTCTAGGATATCGATCCTATCTGCGCGCCGGTAGTGTGTGGCGCGGTGCACCAAAATGAGACGCGAAGTTCAAAGAGAAACTTTAAGTTGAATTGACAAGTGCCAACAAATTTTTTTCTTTTAAATTTAATAAAAACAAACAAAGACAAACTGTCTGTAGACTTGGGCCCCCCTGTGGGAGGGACCTCCTGGGCCCGGTTGCGGTCGCGACAGTCGCATCACTGGTAGTTCCACCCCTGAGGTGCTCTATGGGATTGATATCTGGACTCATTGATGGCCTTTTCATTACTCTCTAGCGCTTTGTCTTAAACCATTTATGGGTGCTTTTTGACTTGTGCTTGGGTCACTGTCCTGCTGTAAGACCAATGACCTCTGATGGAGACCCAACTTTCTGACACTGGGCACTACATTGCACCACATAATTATTTTGCAGTCTTCAGATTTCATAATGCCATGCACACAGTTAAGACATTCAGTGTCTGAAGCAGCAAAGCAACCCCAAAACATCAGGGAACCTCTACAATGTTTGACTGTAGGGACTGTATACTTTTCTTTAAAAGCTTAATTTCTTTTTCTGAAAACAGCAGAATGATGGGCTTTACCAAAAAGCTTTTATAGAGAAGAAACAATGGCACTACTCAGAAATTAATAGAGTATACTGAACGTTCCCCTATTGACCCAAAGTAATGGGTATGTTAAGTTTTGATATATTCAAATAGTAACAATCTATTAGGGGTTGGTGCTTGTACCTACTTGTAAACTATACAGAGAATCAGTAAAGAACTGACAAAAGGGTACAAATATAGCACTCATGAACGTGTAGGGATTGGGTGAAAGATGGTGTATTAAAAAATAACCTTTATTAGCTCATATAAAAACAGGGGTTTAACACACATTTTAAAATCCACTTTGGTCTACTACCATTCAGACAGAAGATATAAGTACTGGCCTTAAGGAACAATACAACCTTGTTAGGATTAGTATTGACTGTTGTGATAATGACTAGCTACGATTACCTATATGGGTGCTTGTGATACAACTCAAGTAATAATGCATAATCTAAGTCATCTGATATACGATATTAACCAGGTGACTCAAGGTACACAATGTATATAATTGTATAAATTAAATTAAATATGGTACAAAAAAGGAGAGTGGTGCTTTCACTAGTATTTTGAGGTAAGTGGATGTTTATCAGTGAGTTCAGACAGTGGAGACATCAAAATTCTAGTCTATACCATGAAGGTTTTGCTTGGATGAACTATCAATATGTGTGTGACTGAAGTCAGTAACCCCACACTCCAAATATATGGGTGTTCTTCTGTCTGCCGCTTTAAATTATCTGCAATATCACAGGCTAGAAAAATTTTATATTGTATAAAGGTCTGGCAGATCAGTGGGTGGTAGCACTAACCAATTGTCTCATATGTTAGAGGAGTGAGGAATATTAGTTCAGAAAAAGTGAGTAATATATTGTTAATACTGAGAATAGCCAGTTACTAATAAACTAGATAATAATGGTGTCCACTAGTCTGTCAGGAAAAGCCTGACTGATTACCTTGTTAGTACCGATTATGATAATCTATTGGTGGTTTGGGAAAAGCCCAAATCCGATACCTTATTATTACCGTTGGTGGGTTGAAATATTGTGGTCAGCCAATATCAAAGTAGGAAAAACCTATCTTCATTACCTTGTTATTACCGTAATAATTAGAATAAGTCCGGATTAGGAAAAAACCTGACTTCTATACCTTGTTATTACCATAAAGTAATTAGGATAGTGAGTAAACTTGGACAGGACCAATATTAAAGTTAGGAAATACCTAACTGTTTTACCTATTAATACCGTTGTAAGTACCCATAAAGTAATTAGGATAGTGAGTAATCTTGGGCAGGACCAATATTATAGTTAGGAAATACCTGACTGTTTTACCTATTAATACCATTGTGAGTACCCAGTATTAAGGTTAGGAAAAGCCTAACCACTATACCACATTAATACCGTTGTGAATACCCCGTATCAAGGTTAGGAAAAGCCTGACCACTGTACCTCATTGATACCATTATAAGTTATCTTAAAATATATTAAGAAATAGCAAAGAGGCCAGCTGGTCAGACTTATTCTATAGCGTAGCGTCACTAAATAATTTTGGACCGCCAAAGCGGTTAATCTATCTTGCAATGTTAGGTAGTCATTCTATATTAGGTAGTAGAGCAAAAATTAATAAAAACAACAAGAAGGGAAGGGGGGAATGCCACTGACGCATATCAGATGACTTAGATTATGTATAATTACTCGAGTTGTATCACAAGTACCCATATAGGTAATCGTAGCTAGTCATTATCACAACAGATTCAATACTAATCCTAACAAGGTTGTATTGTTCCTTAAGGCCAGTACTTATATCTTCTGTCTGAATGGTAGTAGACCAAAGTGGATTTTAAAATGTGTGTTAAACCCTTGTTTTTATATGATCTTATAAAGGTTATTTTTTAATACACCATCTTTCACCCAATCCCTACACGTTCATGAGTGCTATATTTGTACCCTTTTGTCAGTTCTTTACTGATTCTCTGTATACTTTACCAAAAAGCTGTAATTGTGTTTCATCTTTCCACAGTACATTCTCCCAAAATGATTTTAGCTTCCTCAGGTAAGTTTTGGCAAACTCCAATCTGGCTTTTTTTTGTTTCTGTGTCAGCAGTGGGATCCTCCTGGGTCTTCTACCATAGCATCCCTTTCATTTTGAAAGTCAGCTTGAATTTTTCTGGAAGTTGTTCAAGGTTCTTTATCCACCATTCAAACAATCCTTTGTAGCAATCTTTGATCAATATTTCTCTTTCGTCCACGTCCAGGGAGTTTAGCTACCGTGCCATGGGCTGTAAACTTCTTGACAATGTTGCGCACAGTGGACACAGGAGCATTAAGATGCTGGAGATGGACTTGTAACCTTGAGATTGTCCATGCTTTTCCACAATTTTTGTTCTCAAATCCTCAGACAATTCTTTGTGCTCTTTCTATTCTCCATGCTTAGTGTGGCACTCAGAGAAACACAACAGAAAGGTTGAGTCAGTTTTCTACCATTTGAACTGGTTGCAGGTGCGATTTATATATTGTCAGCACCTGTTAATTGATACAAGTGAGTTTAACTACAAATTACAGGAGCATCACAAACTTGGAATGCAATTATTTCTTACAATTTTGAGAAAGTGGCAATAATTTTGTTCAGTCCATTTTTGGAGTTTTGCGTGGAATGTGTCAGATTTGGCTTTTTTTTCCTCTACTTTTTTTGTGTCATACCAATACAAACAAAAGAAATAAACATGAGACTGCCTAAACTTTTGTAATTGCAACAATTTTCTGGACCAAGTGGTGCATTAACTGACAGAAATGCAGGGGTGCCAATATTTTTGGCCATGACTGTATATATAGGAATATCTATTTTAAAATACTTAGAACATATTCCCCTATGTAAAGAATATTGGAATGTTATGTATTTACAGTAAATACATAGTTAAACATTTAATAAATATAAATATTGCATAAATATGATTTTTCATATTTTCAGCTACTTAACTGCAAAGGACTCCAATGCGCTTATACAAATATGTATATATGTATATATTTTATATATATCTAAATATTTGACATCATGTTTATTTTTTATTTTTAATAATTTATATATTTTTAAATATTTTGTATGTAATATTTCAATAACAATACGAATACTACATTCCTATTGGCTGATTTGATTTTGGAAATTCAAATCAGCCAATCGGAAGAGAGTTACTGAAATCCTATTGGCTGTTCAAAACAGCCAATAGGATGAGAGCTTCTGAAATTCTATTGGCTGTTCAAATCAGAATGTTATTAGCTCTCATCCTATTGGCTGATTTAAACAGCCAATAGGATTTCAGTAGCTCTCATCCGATTGTCTGATTTGAATTTCCAAAATCAAATCAGCCAATTGGAATGCAAGGGGCACCATTTTGAATCGCGTACCTTGCATTGAAGTTTCAGTATACGGCGGCGACCGTATGAAGAGGATGCTCCGTGCCGGATGACTTCAGGATGGACCCGCTCTGCGCCGCCGGGATGAAAATAGAAGAGGCCGCCTGGATGAGGACTTCGCCGCCTGGATGAAGATAGAAGAGGTCATCTGGATGAAGACTTCTCGCCGCCTGGATAAGGACTTAGACGCCTGGATGAAGATCGTTCAAGCAGGACTTCAAAACTGTAAGTGGATCTTTGTGTGGGTTTTTTATTTTAGTTTAGGGTTTGGGCTATTTGTAAACAAGCTAAATGCCCTTTTCAGGGCAATGCAAAATAGCTAAATGCCCTTTTAAAGGCAATACCCATACAAATGCCCTTCTCAGGGCAATAGGTAGATTAGGTTTTTGTTAGAGTTAGTTTTTTTAATTTTGGGGGGTGGTGGGTTTTACTGTTGGCATTTTTTTTGTGTTTTTTTACAGATAAAAGAGCTGTTTAACTTAGGGCAATGCCCTACAAAAGGCCCTTTTAAGGGCTATTGGTAGTTTATTGTAGGCTAGGTTTTTATTTTATTTTGGGGGGGCTTTTTATTTTTATAGGGCTATTAGATTAGGTGTAATTCTTTTTTATTTTTGATAATTTCGTTTGTTATTTCTCGTAATTTAGTGTTTGTTATTTTTTGTAATTTAGTATTTTTTATTTTTTGTAATTAGATAGTTTGTAATTTTTATAGTAGTGTTAGGATTGTTTTAATGTGTAAAATAGTTTATTTAATTGGTAGTTAGTTGTATATTAGTTAAAAAGTTATATTAATTTAAACTTTTTTTTTTTATTTGACAGGTAAGTTTTAATTTAATTTAAGATATGGAAATTGTAATTCCTTTCATGTAATTGGCAAGAGTCCATGAGCTAGTGACGTATGGGATATACAATCCTACCAGGAGGGGCAAAGTTTCCCAAACCTCAAAATGCCTATAAATTACACCCCTCACCACGCCCACAATTCAGTTTTACAAACTTTGCCTCCTATGGAGGTGGTGAAGTAGGTTTGTGCTTGATTTCTACATTGATATGTGCTTCTCAGCATTTTGAATCCCGATTCCTCTCAGAGTACAGTGAATGTCAGAGGGATGTGAAGGGAGTATCACCTATTGAATTCTATGGTTTTCCTCGCAGGAAATCTTTTTCATAGGTTTTCTGTTATTGATCGTAGAGATTCATCTCCTACCTCCCTTTTCAGATCGACGATATACTCTCATATTCCATTACCTCTACTGATAACCGTTTCAGTACTGGTTTGGCTATCTGCTATTTGTGGATGGGTGTCTTTCGGTAAGTATGTTTTCATTACTTAAGACACTCTAAGCTATGGTTTGGCACTTTATGTATTAATATAAATTTCTAAATATATGTATTGTACTTATATTTGCCATGAGTCAGGTTTATGTATATTTCCTTTTGCAGACTATCAGTTTCATATTTGGGAAAAAACATATTTAGGAAAATATTATTCTTACTTGGGGTATAGTCTATTTTTCAAATTTTCTGCTTTTTCATTAAATTTTCACGGACAAAATTAGGCTTGTGAGGTTGCAAAATGCCGATGTTTATTGCATCATTTTTGCGTCAATTTTTTTTTGATGCGAAGGTACATCAGGTGACGCAAATTTGTCATTTTCGGCGTCTTAGTTGATGCCAAGTTTCCTTGCACAAGGTTGCATCTGCAATGACGTGAATGTGTCATTTCCGGCTGTTGTTAGCGGCAAAAAAATTCATTTTGCGCTGTGCGTCATACTTTTCGCCAAATAATTTCATTATTTAAAACCCCATTCCTATATGCCTCTTGCCTTTTTTCTATGTCAGAGGGCTATGCTGTTTGCAATTTTTCCCATTCCTGAAACTGCCATATCAGGAAATTGATAATTTTGCTTTATATGTTGTTTTTTCTCTTACATTTGCAAGATGTCTCAATCTGATCCTGTCTCAGAAACCACTGTTGTAACCTTGCTGCCTGATAACAGCTCTACCAAAGCTAAGTGTATCTGTTGTAAATTTGTGGAGATTATATCTCCAGCTGTGGTATGTCATAGATGTCATGATAAGCTTTTACATGCAGAGAATGTATCCATCAGTAATAGTACAATGCCTGTTGTTCCTTCAACATCTAATGTACATGATATCCCTGTAAATATAAAAGATTTTATTGCTGATGCGATTCAGAAGGCTTTGTCTGCTATCCTGCCTTCTAATAAACGTAAAAGGTTTTTAAAACTTCTCATAAAGTTGATGAACTTCCAAATGACCGACAACATACTGAATTATCCTCCTCTGATGAGGATCTATCTGATTCAGAAGATCATTCCTCAGATATTGACACTGACAAATCTACTTATTTATTTAAAATGGAGTATACTCGTTCCTTGTTAAAAGAGGTGTTGATTACATTGGATATTGAGGAAACTAGTCCTCTTGATACTAAAACTAGTAAATGTTTAAATTCTGTTTATAAACCTCCTGTGGTTACTCCAGAGGTTATTCCAGTTCCTGATGCTATTTCTGATATGATTTCTAAGAAATAGAATAGGCCTGGTACTTCTTTTATCCCTTCTTCAAGGTTTAAAACATTGTATCCTTTGCCAGCAGTTAGATTAGAGTTTTGGGAAAAGATCCCCAAAGTTGATGGGGCTATTTCTACTCTTGCCAAACGTACTACTATTCCTATGGAAGATAGCATTCCTTTAAGGACCCTTTAAAAAGGAAACTTGAATCGTATCTAAGGAACGCTTATTTATATTCTGGCTATCTTCTCAGGCCTGCCATTTCTATGGCTGATGCTGCAGCTGATCAACCTTTTGGTTGGAAAGTTTAGCGCAACAGGAAATGGATCCTGATTTGTCTACCATTGTTCGCTTGCTTCAACATGCTAATCATTTTATCTGTGATGCCATTTTTGATATCATCAAAATTGATGTTAAATCGATGTCTTTAGCTATTTTAGCTAGAAGAGCTTTGTGGCTCAAATACTGGATTGCTGACATGGTATCTAAGTCTAGATTAATATCTCTTTCTTTCCAAGGTAATAATTTATTTGGGTCTCAGTTGGATTCGATTATTTCAACTGTCACTGGGGGTAAGGGAGTTTTATTGCTTCAGGATAAAAAACCTAAGGGTAAATCTAAAGCTTCTAACCATTTTCGTTCCTTTCGACAAAATAAAGAACATAAACCTAATCCTTCCCCCAAAGAATCTGATTCCAATTGGAAACTTTCTTCAAGTTGGAGTAAATCCAAACCATTTAAGAATCCATAGCCAGACCCAAGTCTGCATGAAGGTGCGGCCCTCATTCCAGCTCAGCTGGTAGGGGGCAGATTAAGATTCTTCCAAAACATTTGGGCATATTTTATCTAAAATCAATGGATTAAGAGTATTGTCTCTCAAGGGTACCGAATAGGATTCAGAGTAAGACCTCCTATGAGAAGATTTTTTCTCTCACGCATCCCAGAAAATCCAGTAAAGGCTCAGGCTTTTTTGAAGTGTGTTTCAGACCTGGAGCTTTCAGGGGTAATCATACCAGGGTCTGGGGTTTTATTCAAATTTATTCATTGTCCCAAAGAAAGAAAATTCATTCAGGCTAGTTCTGGATCTGAAAATTTTGAATCCCTTTGTAAGAGTGCCAACTTTCAGATGGTGACTATAAGGACTATTCTGCCTTTTGTTCAGCAAGGACATTATATGTCCATGATAGACTTACAGGATGCATATCTTCATATTCCGATTCATCCAGTCCATTATCAGTTTCTGAGATTCAAGCATTAACAATTTGTCGCTCTTCCATTTGTTCTAGCAACAGCTCCAAGAATATTTTCAAAGGTTCTCGGTGCCCTACTCTCTGTAATCAGAGAACGGGGTATTGCAGTGTTTCCTTGTTTGGATGATATCTTGGTACTAGCTCAGTCTTTACATTTTGCAGAATCTCACACAAATCAACTAGTGTTGTTTCTTCAAAGTCATGGCTGGAGGATCAATTTACTAAAAAGTTCCTTGACCCTCAGACAAGGGTCACCTTTTTAGGTTTCCAGATAGATTCAGTGTCCATGACTTTGTCTCTATCAGACAAGAGACAATTAAAATTGGTTTCAGCTTGTCAGAACCTTCTGTCTCAATATTCCTTTCAGTAGCTATGTGCATGGAAGTTTTAGGTCTCATGACTGCAGCATCAGATGCAATACCCTTTGCTCGTTTTCATATGACACCTCTCCAGCTTTGTATGCTGAATCAATGGTGCAGGTATTATACAAAGATATCACAATTAAATCTTTAAATCCCAATGTTCGACTCTCTCTGACTTGGTGGTTAGATCACCATCATATAGTTCAAGGGGCCTCTTTTGTTCATCCAACCTGGACTGTGATCACAACAGATGCAAGTCTTTCAAGTTGGGGAGCTGTCTGGGGATCTCTAACAGCACAAGGTGTTTGGAAATCTCAAGAGGCGAGATTACCAATCAATATTTTAGAACTCCGTGCTATTTTCAGGGCTCTTCAGGTTTGGCCTCTGTTGAAGGGAGAACCGTTCATTTGTTTTCAGACAGACAATATCACAACTGTGGCATATGTCAATCATCAGAGTGAGACTCACAGTCCCCAAGCTATGAAAGAAGTATCTCAAATACTTGCTTGGGCGGAATCCTGCTCCTGCCTAATTTCTGTGGTTCATATCCCAGGTATAGACAATTGGGAAGCGGATTATCTCAGCCATCAGACTTTACATCCGGGGGAGTGGTCGGTCCATCCAGATGTGCTTTCTCAGATTGTTCAGATGTGGGATCTTCCAGAAATAGATCTGATGGCTTCCCATCTAAACAAGAAACTTCCCAGGTACCTGTCCAGGTCCAGGGATCCTCAGGCGGAGGCGGTCAATGCATTAGCAGTTCCTTGGTGTTACCAACCTGCTTATATTTTTTCACCTCTAGTTCTTCTTCCAAGAGTGATCTCCAAGATCATCATGGAACAATCGTTTGTGTTGCTGGTAGCTCCAGCATGGCCTCACAGGTTTTGGTATGTGGATCTTGTTCGGATGTCCAGTTGCCATCCTTGGCCACTTCCTTAAAAGACCAGACCGTCTGTCTCAAGGTCTGTTTTTCCATCAAGATCTCAAATCATTAAATTTGAAGGTATGGAAATTGAACGCCTAGTGCTTAGTCATAGAGATTAATACTATGTTACAGGCTCGTAAATATGTTTCTAGGAAGATATATTATAGAGTTTGGAAGACTTATATTTCATGGTGTTCTTCTCATAAATTGTCCTGGCATTCTTTTAGAATTCCTAGAATTTTACAGTTTCTTCAGGATGGTTTGGATAAAGGTTTGTCTGCAAGTTCCTTGAAGGGACAAATCTCTGCTCTTTCTGTATTATTTCACAGAAAGATTGCTAAGCTTCCTGATATTCACTGTTTTGTACAGGCTTTGGTCCATATCAAGCCTGTCATTAAATACATTTCTCCTCCTTGGAGTCTTAATTTGGTTTTGAAGGCTTTACAGGATCCTCCGTTTGAGCGTATGCATTCTTTGCACATTAAACTACTTTCTTGGAAAGTGTTGTTCCTTGTGGCCATCTCTTCTGCTAGAAGAGTTTCCGAATTATCTGCTCTTTCTTTGGAATCTCCTTTTCTGATTTTCCATCAGGATAAGGCAGTTTTGCAGACTTCATTTAAATTTCTACCTAAGGTTGTGAATTCTAACAACATTAATAGAGAAATTGTTGTTCCTTCTTTGTGTCCTAATCCTAAGAATTCTTTGGAGAGATCCTTACATTCTTTGGATGTTGTAAGAGCTTTGAAATATTATGTTAAATCTACTAAATATTTCAGAAAGACTTCTAGTCTATTTGTTATCTTTTCTGGTTCTAGGAAAGGTCAGAAGGATTCTGCCATTTCCTTAACATCTTGGTTAAAGCTTTTGATTCATCAGGCTTATTTGGAGTCGAGTCAGGCCTATTAGATCAGTCTCCACTTCGTGGGCTTTTAAGAATGAAGCTTCAGTTGATCGGATTTGCAAGCAGCAACTTGGTCTTCTTTTGCACACATTTCTAAATTCTACCGTTTTGATGTATTTGCTTCTTCGGAAGCAGTTTTTGGTAGAAAAGTTTTTCAGGCAGCTGTTTCAGTTTGATTCCTCCGCTTATGTTTAAGTTTTATTCTTTTCATTTATGAGAATAAACTTATATTTTGGGATGTGGATTAATTTTTTTCAGTGGAAAATGGCTGTTATTATTTTTATCCCTCCCTCTCTAGTGACTCTTCTGTGGAGTTCCACATCTTGGGTATTACTATCCCATAAGTCACTAGCTCATGGACTTGCCAATTACATGAAAGAAAACATAATTTATTTAAGAACTTACCTGATAAATTAATTTATTTTATATTGACAAGTCCATGAGACCCACCCTTTTTATGGTGGTTATGATTTTTTGTATAAAGCACAATTATTTCCAAATTCCTTTTTTTATGCTTTTTACTCCTTTCTTTATCACCCCACTACTTGGCTATTCATTAAACTGAATTTTGGGTGTGGTGAGGGGGTGTATTTTTAGGCATTTTGAGGTTTGAGAAACTTTGCCCCTCCTAGGATTGTATATTCCATACGTCACTTGCTCATGGACTCTTGCCAATATAAAATAAATTAATTTATCAGGTAAGTTCTTACATAAATTATGTTTTTAATATAAAGTTATGGGGCATTAGGTTTAGGGGTTACTATTTTAAATTAGTTTATTGCAATGTGGGGGGCTTTAGGGGTTAATACCTTTTCATAACGATGGCGATGTCGGGAGCGGCAGATTAGCGGTTAGTAACTTTAATATAGTATATGCGATGCAGGAAGGCCTCAGTTTAGGGGTTAATAGGTAGTTTATGGGTGTTTAGTGCACTTTGTGACAGTTTAGTTATGAGTTTTATGTAACAGTTTTAGCCTCACCGCAAAACTTGTAATTCCGGCGCTATGGAAGTCCCATGAAAAAAACATCATTTTTACATTTGCGGGACTGATGTTGCATTGCAGGCTAAAAGGCTTGCGGTACAGCTATACCGACAAGACTTGTAATGGCTGCGGTGCTGTTTTAACGCTGAAATGGCCATTTTTTCAGCGTTAAAACACGAACGCAAAACTTGTAATCTAGTTAATAGAAAATAATGTATTTTTTATTATTAAATAATAAGAGTATTACCTCTGACAGTAAGCATGATACCAGACGCTATTAAATCACTGTAATCAGGCTTACCTTAAATAAATCTGGTATCAGCAGCATTTTCTAGCATTTTACATTCCTTTTACATACCCCCCCCCATTAGTTCCCAGCCGTTAGTAATTGCCACACAATTCAACATATGAGGTGGAGCATTGTCCATCATTAGATATTCCCAAAGGATATTAATATTAATATAATTTTAGCAAAGAATATTATCACAACTGGGCTTATTTTATAAGTTAGTCCTTAGGGTCAGCAATATATTTTCAAATTGTTTTGGGGTTCCATTTGATCCTCTGGTGATTTAGCGTTTTAATTTTACTGAATTAACTCTGAAACAATAATGTTATATCATTGGATACATAAGGGTGGCATTATATGTAGTTTTGCCAATGGGGTTAATCTCTTAGTAGGAGGTATTTTTAAACATATATGTTAAAATGTTTTATGTATATGCTTTGTGTTTTAACAGTTAGATTATATTTTAATTTACTAATGTGTATAATAATATGTTTCAATTGTAGTATGTTCAAGCAATGAATTGTTTTTTAACTATTGGTGATGAATTGGTTAAATTTAGAACAGGAAGACAGGTATCGCTTGTTAGGAACGCCCCCTAACAGGTGTCACTACTTACGCCTCACGTCATTCTGATACCTCCAGTGGCATTGGTGTGCTTGGAGACATACAAAACCAACAGAGGTGATTGTTGATTGGTGGACAGGGAGTGACGTACGCTAACGGAGGTGTGTCAGTCGGGCGACTCCAAACAGTCCCGACCTGCGTTTAGAGACACGTCATCTGTGCCGCCGATTTTGAAAGTATCTGGAACAACGGGGGGAAACGAACATATAGGGGCTTCTCACCTTTCCAAACCACGATACTGTTTTATGTTTTGGCGCCTCTCTTCCTTTCTCCTTCTCATATCTATACCTATATATCTATAGGAATAGATATGCAGGTATATGTATATACACACAAACATATCAACCAGAAAGAAGGGTTTAAACAGCAACAGGAGTATAAAACATAACATTTATTGATAAAATGTTAAAAAATCCATGGAGGGACCCAGGTACAAAAAACAAGACACTACAGTATACGCGTTTCGGCTGGATGCCGTATTCACTACTGCTTAAAAATTTCTACACATATGCTGATTTAAAAAGGGTGTTCTGTGCACCCATTGGTAAAGGATGAACACACAGTTCAGTGACGTAACTTGAAGTACCTGTGTTGTGAAAACATATGGTACATCATAAACACACAGTATACTAAACTCTATACTATAAGGATCATAGACTTGGTTACAGAATTGACTATAAAGCTGAATGAGAATCAGTTTGAAACATTAGAGGAGAGGAATACTAGTGATAAAATGCAATCTAAATATAATTATGCTCTATAAACAAACAATGCAAGAGTGGCCCAATATCATTAATATAATATAATGGTACACTTAGGCGATTAGAGAATGCTATGACAAATAGATACATAGGTAAATTGGCTCAACCCAGGTATGGTGTTAGAATACAATATAAATGAAAAACCATGATGTAAATAAACGGAAAACAGAAATTATTCCGAAAAATTTAAAAGATCGTATTCTGCATTCAAACCCAGGGGAACCTTAGTGGATAACTTAAATATCCATAGCATCTCACGTTTGTCCAATAATTTCTTCCCGTCTCCACCCCTTTTGGGGTAGGGTATGTAATCTATTGCTAACCATCTGAAAGATGAAACATCTTTCTGATGCTCAGTGACAAAGTGTTGTACTATCTGTGAGGTAGACTTACCCACATTAATAGTGGATAAGTGTTCCCTGATACGAGACCTGATCCCATGTTATAAGTCCAACGTATTGGATATAACACAAAGTACAGGTTATCAAATAGATAACATGGTGTGAGGTACAATTGAGGCAGTAATTGATGTCATATGATTGATGAGTTACTGTCTATGTAAATACGTCAGAAATGATAATAAAGTCACAAGCTTTACATCTGTTACTACCACATCTAAACATGCCTTTAGATGTGAACCAAGAACTTGTTGTGGCTCGGGATTGCTCTAGACAGTGGGTGATAAATAATTACCCAGAGTTTTGTTCCAACGATAGGAACATCTGATGCCTTCTGAGACACAATTGATGAGCTTATCATCTGTCACAAGTAGTTTAAAATGTTTTTTAACAATGTTGCAAATGGACTGGCTATTGAGTATGTGACATTTTTAAGGGGACAACTTCTAGCATGCAATACAGAATTGCCCGATATGGGCTTTCTGTAAATACTACTCTCAATCTTCCCTGCTTGAGTACCTTTTATGGTAATGTCAAGGAAATGTATGGTCATCTTATGTACCTCAAAATTGAACTTGAGATTCAGATTGTTCTGATTGATGTAAATAAGAAATTCAGCTATGCTATCAGACTCACCTTTCCAAATGAAAAGCAAGTCATCTATAAAATGACCAAAATATGAGATGTTAGATCTGAAGGGGTTTGCATCTCCATAGATGTGGGACAGCTCCCACCAACCCATGTATATGTTGGCATAAGAGGGGGCAAATTTGGCCCCATCGCTGTCCCACACCTTTGGAGATAAACAAAACCCCTCAAATTCAAAATAATTATGACATAGCAAAAATCTTGTCAGCTCAATCACATATTTCTGAAAATCAGGGCTCAGAGTAGAATAATTGGTCAGGATAAATTGCAATGCTTTGAGACCTAGTTCATGGGGTATGGAGGAATATAGGGCAGTGACATCAACTGTCATCCAACTGTGAGTGGAATCCCATTGTAAATTATTCATGACTCTCACTCTAAGTACATGCTTGGTATCTTGTAAGTAACTAGGAAGTGCCTGAACCAATGGACAGAGTATGGCCTCAATCCATTCAGATACGTGTTCAAAAAGGGATCCAATTCCACTTACAATTGGATGACCCTTGACCTCTATCAGGGACTTATACACCTTCAGGAAGTGATGAAACACTGGGGTCACAGGTTGTTCTACATATAAGTATTCCAGGGTATTTCTGTCCAGAAAAACCCCTCTCTAAACCGTCATCCAGAAGGTGCATAAATTCAACCTGATAACGTTTGGTGGGATTGAATGAAAGAACAGAGTATTGGGTGGAATCAGTGAGTTGACATAGGGCTTCTGCCCTATAAACCTGTCTATCCAATACCACAACAGAGTCCCCCTTATCAGCAGCCCGGATTACAATATTCTCATTTTGTTGTAAATCCTTAAGGGCTTGTCTCTCTAATTTAGAGAGATTGTCATGAGACTGCTTTCAATCTTTGTTGAAAGCAAGGGTCTTGAAACCTTGTTCATCTCTGTTGTAAAATTTCTCAATTAGGGGGCCTCTGCTGTGGATTGGATAGAAGGTAGAGGTCTTTTTAAAACCTACAAATCTACCAACATGATTCTGTCTTAATTCTGTGGATCCATCTCTGGCCATGTTATCTAATGATACAACATCACATGTCTCTGAGAAAGAAAACTCTGTATTGAGATTTATCCTAGCCATTTTTGCTCTAGTCTGAGTGGCAGGGTCAGGTATAACGTCTCTGTTGCAATCTAAAAAAATTTCTTTAACCCTTTGAGTGCCTATGACGGCGCTGAGCCATCACAGAGTTTCTCACTCTGGTGCTAATGACGGCTCAGAGCAGGCTCACCAGAAACAGCAGTTATGAAGCAGCAGTCACAAAGACCGCTGCTCCATAACCTGTCCGCCTGCTCTGAGCAGGCGGACAGACATCGCCAGAAATCAACCCAATCGAGTACGATCGGGTTGATTGACACCCCCCTGCTGGCGGCCCATTGGCCGCGAGTCTGCAGGGGGCGGCGTTGCACCAGCAGCTCTTGTGAGCTGCTGGTGCAATGCTGAATAAGGCGAGCGTATTGCTCACCGTATTCAGCGAGTTCTGGCGGACCTGATCTGCTCTGTCGGATCCGGTCCGCCAGACTTACATAAATAGGGGCCACTGCCTCCAATGCGCACCAACACTCACAATAAACCCCTTATTGCGTTCCACTCATAATCTAGCACTAAATTTTTAATGCCCCTTCAAGATATTTAACTTTTTACAAATGCATCAGAAAACTGTGGTTTGGTTAAAACATGTGATGGTATATATACAGATCAGTGTCATGAAGGGTGGTAACATTTAGCTTTGCAATATTGCAAAATAAAAAATACAAACATTAGATTCATACAATAATTTTAGCTACACGAAATGTATTAAAATGTTTATACCACATGTTCTAAAATATGGGTTTTACTTATATGCTTGACTTTTTACCAATTTAATTTAATTTGTGTTCACAGTAGGATTCATGTTGTCAAATAGTAGCAGTATAAATGTGTATATTCAAATATACTGTGGCATACTGTTCTTGCCAAGATAATAGTTGTTATAGCTTTAACCCTCTGACTACTGAGCCATTGCAATGCTCTTTTGTAGATTGCACTAGGAAAGATACCTTTTGGCACTACTTATAATATATGTTTGCAGGACTTTTTTTTTTTTTAAAGAAGATTTTTTTATTGAGACATTCTAAAGTGGTGTACAATGTCATAACAAATAAAGAAACATGTATACATCATACTTGTACATTATACTATCAGAGATCATACTAGTTAGGAGAAATAATCAAATTAAAAGGAAAAAAAAAATACATGTATTGCTACCTTCTATGCATCTGCAACATGTCTGCAATTGAAATAAAGGAACAAAGATTGAGTTCTTCGAAATAAAGTGTCTCTTTTTTCAAAAAGAAAGAGTATTGTAATTATATTTTCATAAGAATTATCCCAGATATATATGGAATATGAGTAACTTTCAGGTTCAGAGGTGTCGTCCCAGAGGTGGGGGAAGAGAGAAAAGGGGGAGAGAAGGTGGGGGGAAAGGGGGTTTTGTGGGGGGGGGGATCTGAATTTGGATAATCTGTAGTGAATATGTCTAATCTGGATGAATTACTAACAATGGGGACCATATATTTAAGTGGAAGTCAGCTTTATCTAGGACCCTATGTGAGTACTGTTCCATTAGTCTGATCTGTCTGATAATGCTCAGGACTTGTGTAAAGGATGGTGACTTTTTCTTTTTCCAGGTTCTGGCTATGGCTAACTTTGTTTCCATGAAAAGATATATAGTCAGGGCTTCTGTGGGTTCATCTAAATTGGAGGGATTTCATATGGAGAATAGTAACCTCCGGGAGAAATGGGGGGGCTTAATGTTAAGGGCGTGAAGATGTGTTAAAAAGCTTTCTCTAGAGGGGTTGTATTTTTGGGACAAGACCACAAGATGTATAGGGAGGTAACCCATAGTCTCCAGTACATAGGGGAGTGCGTGCGGTATATTTTATGTAGTGTGGTTGGGACCCAGGTTGCCACGCATACTAGGAATTTTGTAATGGAGTTCCCAGGAGGGGTAGCACAGTGTAGGTGTTTTTTTAGTTGTCAGAAATCTTTGGTGGCCAGGTGTTGGGGTCAGTTGTAAAACCTATCTCTCTCTCCCAAGCTGTATGTTGGGATATTTTCTTTTGAGAGTGTGGTGTGTTTAGAAAGTAGGCTATAATGGAAGGAGAGTGGATGTTTAACAAGTTGTGGTTTGTTCCAAGTGTGTTCCCATAAGGAAGGGGGTTCTTAGGGTCTTGTTTTGGATAGCCCCATGAACGTAGCCAGGAGCACAAGTGAAAAGCTTCAAATCTAAGTCTCGAAGGGATTTGATATTTAATGCATAGTTGGGGATGAGGGGATCCATGTGTTAGAGTCATACAAGTCATCTACAGTTGTAATGGGTAAGTTCTTCCATAGGTCTGGATGTGCGTCCGGTAAAGAGTATAGGTGCTGCAGCTAGGGTAAGGTTGGGGGAGTGGGTGAGGAGCTATGGTTGGGTCATTTCGTGTTTGGTCCCATAATTGTAAAGCATTCTGAATAATCGGATGTAGGTCGTCTAACCCATGTCTTTGGTGGGGTGGGATCCAGGATCAGATCCGGTAGTTTAAGGCGAAGAAGGTAACAGAGATGCCTCTATGTGGTAGCATCCTAACTGGTCTATCTCTGTCGTTCCAGCTAAGTATATGAGAAAGCCTAGCTGAGTTGTAATATACATTAAGGTTTGGGCAGAGCAAGTCCCCCCTGAGCGATTGGTCTCTCCAGGGTTTGTCTAGAAGTCCTAGGTCTTCTGTCTTTTCAGGCATAAGACGTAATGAGGCTTTGCAGCTTGTTTAGGATAGGTCTAGGGATATTGTATGGAATGCATCTGAAGAGATAGGTGATCTCGGGCAGAAAGGACATTCTACCTGTCCATGAGATCTCCCTGAACTCTCAATGAGTTCAGTAATTTACAAAACTCAGGTAGTCTTTCTGTATAGTTTTTTGTTATATAGTTGTAGTGTCTATGGCTAAATGAACTCCAAGTACTTTGATAGATTCCATGTTCCACTGAAAGTCATGAGATTTTAGTAATAGTCTGAGGTCGCGGGGTGAAATGTTAATGGGTAGGGCTTCTGTCTTAGTTATATTAAGCTTGTAAAAGCTCATCTCATTGAACTGTTTGATAATGCTGAAGACCTCTGGGATGGAAGTCTCCGGGGATGTCAGGGAGAGGGTGATGTCATCCGCATATAGAGAGATTTCGTGGGGGTGCATTTCTGAGGGTATGCCTCTTATTAATGGGTTTATTCTGATAGCTTGGGCTAAAGGCTCTATGGCAAGAGTGAAGAGGAGGGGTGAAAGGGGCAACCCTGTCGAGTGCCCTTAGTTATGAAGAAAGGTTTGGAAAGAAAGCCAACTCCCTTGACTCTAGCTGTGGGTGAAGAATAAAGGGCCTGGATTGCTCGGATAAAGGGGACAGGGAAAGCAAAGATCTTCATTGTTTCCCAGAGATAGTTCCCATTTGACCCTATCGAAAGCCTTTTCTGCGTCTAATGATAAGGCCACAAAGGGATCCCCCCTTCCTTGAGGCTAGAAATAAGTATATCTAGAATGCGTCTAGTTGCATAAGGGCCCTCCCTAAATGGATAAAGCCTACTTGGTCTGTGTGTACAATTAAGGTGATGGCCTTTGAGAGTCTATTAGCAAGCATTTGGCATATATCTAGTTAAGAAGGGGAAGATCCGGCGGGTAGCTACTACATTGTTCCGGATCTTTCCCAGGCATAGTATAGTTACCCCACTGTTGCTTCTAGAAACTCTGACCCAAAGGGATCCTCTATGCATAACCTCTTGGAAACATTCTACAAAGAAGAGGGGCTAATATATTTTGATAAGTTTTATAAAACCTGGCTACATAACCGTCAGGACCCGGGGCTTTCCCTAATTTCAGAGATTTTATTACGCTTTGTACTTCTTCAACAGTAATTTGGGTAGCTAGATAGTCTGTTATCTCAGGGTTCAGAGTGGGTAGCTGCAATGTGCTAAGATAGTTAGAGATGGTCGCTGGGGGGGGAGGTATCCAATTCTGTCTGTATGTTGTAGAGAGTAGGGTAGTAATTTCTGAATGTGTGACCTATATCTCTAGGGGAGAAAACCTGTTTGCATCTTATGTACCTGATGGCGAGGACCCTGGTTTGTGCTGTGCGATGTCTTAGTTTCTTTGCTAGTAAAGAGGAAGCTTTATTAGCAAAATGAAAAATATATTTTTTTTTAATTTTTCCAAGTGCGTCTGGGTTGTTTGTTACTCTAAGTCAGGTATCTTTTTAGTTAGATTAAGGAGTTGATCATTTAATGAGGTAGAGTATGAGCTATTAAGTTGGACCCTTAGGTTTCTAGCTTGAGCTACAAGTGAGGTCAGGGGGGCACCTAACGTCTTGCGTTTAGCCGAATCTATCTCAATAAAGTGTTCCGGTAGGAAAGCCTTAAGGGTGGACCACAAGTTTTCAGTGGAAGTCTGGAAGTCGTCATTAATGTCCTAAAAAGCTAGAGATCTTATCTTGAATGTCCGCCCTAAAAGAAAGGTCTGTCAGAATCCAGTCTGGTAGGCGCCACAAGGGCGGTGTTGGGTGTGCAAAGCACGGGGCCTTAGCAAGAGGAAAAGAGCGTCATGGTCTGACCCAAGAGATCGGGGATATTTTGTATGACATTTTGTCCAGTAATCTAGAGGTCATGAAGAAGTAGTCTATTCGGGTATAAGACTTATGTGGGGAGGAGTAAAAGGTAAATTCTCTCTCTTGTGGGTGAAAAGATCTCCATGCATCATACAAGTTGTACTGACTTATAAGGATCCTAAATGCCTTGGACAGTGAGTAAGTGGATCTGTCATGTGTGGTAAGCTTGGGTCCTCCTCTATCAAGGGTGTGATCCCAGATGAGATTAAAGTCCCCGGCTATAATGACCTCCCCTTGTTTGAGTTCAGTAAGTGTCGAAAGCACCTTCCTTAGAAAGTGCATTTTGCCTAGTGTTGGGTGCGTAGAGATTCACTAGAGTGACCAGTTGAGTATTAATCCTACACACTAAGATAATATAACATGCTTGTGGGTCTGTTTCTAGATGTATAGGTTTGTACCTAACGTTTTTGCTAAGAAGTATAGCTACTCCCCTGGATTTAGATTTGAAGGGGGCTTCTATTACCACAGGGTATCTTCTGGAGGTGTGTGGGAAGGGAGGTGTGGGAGTCCAGTGAGTCTCCTGGAGACAGGCAATGCCAATTTTTACTTTTGCAAATAATTGAGGAGGAGACTACGTTTTTGTGGGGGAATTGAGGACCTTGTGCGTTTAGGGACAGGAAGCGGAGGTTCTCCATATTTAAGATTGTAGTGAAAGAGGGCTGAAGGTTAATAGGGAGGGGTAGAGGGGAGGGAGGATGAATGTTAAAGGGTGAAGGGAAAGAATTCCACCTCTGGGAACTGGGGAAGGAGGGGACTGGAAATGTCCCAGTAAATGTTTAACGTATTTGCGTAGGTTTAGTAATGTAAATGCAGTATAGATATCGAAGAAGAGAAGAGAGTAGGTCTTACAGAGGACAAGAGCTGCTTAGGTTTGAAAGAAAAGAAAGTAAAAAACATAGAATCCCTCAGAGGAGAGAGGGGGGGGCAGAGCCGTGCAAATCTGGGCTATTAAAAATAAATTTTACGGTAAAGGTGATTGGTCAACTAAAGGAGTGAGGAGAAGTGTCTAAGTGAAGGTTAGAAAGGTGATATGGGTCGTATGAGAAGTGCATAGGGTGCAAGGGTGAGAAGACCCCTCTAGGATAAAGTTAGAGAAGAATGGAATGGGGGAAATTAAGTGTTACATCAGTCTCTAAGGTAGGGACTATATGAGTAGTTATAAAGCTTTATGGGTCGGATAAATAAGTGACCTGTTTAGGTTAAAATGACTATAGAGATATGATTGAGAGATATAATTTAGCAAGTTATTTAGGTCTGTGTGAATATCAAGATTTACAGTGATCATGTTAGTTTTGTTCTGCCGGAAAGAAGGTGATGAAAAGCACTCAGTATGAGCTTTGAGGGGATATGCAGACTTGCCTAAAAAGGGGGGACTGTAGATAGACATTTATAGGGTAAGGAGGCAATGTGACTATGTGCTAAGGGGAAGACAGGTTTCCCTAAGGAGTGTAAATCAGAAGGATAGAGCTAGAAGAGCTCTAGTACAGGAAGTTTCATGATAGGTAATAATACAAAGCTATAAACAATAGAGAGTAAACTATTATCTAGTTAACTGTCACTTCCATGTCTGTCAGGGTGCCAGGAATCAGACTGAGATGAGAAGTGCAAAAATAATCACACCTTTATTAATAGCAAAAAATAATAAAAAGTCCACAAGTCAAATAGCAAGCCAGGAATAAAAACCAGAGCTGGTAGTCAGACGAGCCGAGTCAGGAGCCAAAGCGAATAGTCAGACGAGCCGGAAGCAGGAACAAGGAAAACAGCAGAGTCAGGATCAAGCCAGGGATCAGGAACCAGGAAGGACGTCAGGCAGCCAGGTAATACACAGGAACTCTCACAAACAGGTCTGAGACAATGCAAAGGCAAAGCATACTGAACAGAGGCCCTTTAAATAATAAGTGATGACATCACAATTCTGAGACTGCATCCTGTCTCACATGGATGATGCACACCAGTCTGGCCATAAAAGGAAGTGCAGGAATTGAGCAGCATCCCCCACAATGCACCATAGTCAGGAAGAGAGGTGAGTAAAATGTCTGCCAGCAGCACATGGCAAACACAACAGGAAAAAAAAAAACCTGACAGTGCCCTCCCCTCAACGACCCCTTCCCCGCAGGAAGACAAAAAGCTTATAGGGGAAACGTGCATGGAAGGCACGGAGGAAGGCGGGAGCATGAACATCAGAGGAGGGAACCCAAGAATGCTCCTTGAGACCGTAGCCTCTCCAGTGAACCAAATACTGTACACGGACCCTGGAGATACAAGTGTCAATAATGCTGCCAACCTCATACTCATCATGGTTGTCAACAAAGATAGGACGGGGACGAGGCAACACAGTGGTAAACCGATTACAAACCAATGGTTTTCAAGAGGGAGACATGAAAAACATTGGAGATGCACATAGCAGGAGAAAGGTCAAGAGCGTAGGCCACAGGATTAACCCGTCAGAGTATTCGAAAAGGACCAACATAACGGGGAGCCAATTTATTGGAAGGCACACGAAGGTTCAAGTTGTGGGAGGACAGCCAAACTCTCTCACCAACCTAGTAGGAAGGTGCGGGCAGACACCTACGATCAGTTTGGAACTTTTAGCGCTGCATAGAACGATGAAGGCAATCCTGAATCTGCACCCACGTGGAACGGAGTTGCTGGAGATGCTCCTCCAAAGCCGGAATACCCTGAGACATGAATGAATCGGGCAACAAGGATGGTTGAAACCCATAATTCACCATGAACAGGGATATCTTGGAGGAAGCATTAATAGCACTATTATGAGCAAACTCTGCCCAAGGTAACAGTACAGACCAATTATTGTGGTGATCTGAGACATAGCAACGGAGGAACTGTTCCAGAGCTTGATTAGACCGTTCTGCAGCCCCAATGGATTGAGGGTGATATGCCGAGGAGAAGGAAAGCTGGATCCCCATTTGAGCACAAAAGGAATGCCAAAATCTGGAGACATACTGGCTACCCCGGTCCAACATTATCTCCTTGGGTAACCCATGTAAACAGAAGACCTCCCGGGCAAAATTGAAGCAAGCTCCTGAGCGGTAGGCAGCTTCGTCAAGGGAATGCAATGTGACATTTTAAAAAAAGGTCAACCACCATAAGGATAACAGTATTGCCATTGGAAACAGGGAGCTCGACAATGAAGTCCATGGAAAGATGTGTCCAAGGACGCTCACCATTAGCAATAGGTTGAAGAAGACCCACAGGAAGACGTTGAGCAGGAGCCAAAATACGCAGCAACATCAGAATGAAGACCTGGCCACCAGAATTGTTGAGTGACAGACCAAATCATTTGGTTCTTGCCTGGGTGACCTGCAGCTTTTTGATAGTGGTAAGTGTGCAAAAGTTTAGTTCGAAGATTCTCAGGAACAAAACACTTACCACTAGGTTTATCAGGAGGTGCATTGGTTTGTGCAGCCAGTATCTCCTCCCCCAAGGGAGAAGTCAAATTAGTGTATGGTAGCCAAAATATGGTCAGGGGGTATAACAGGAGTAGGTACAGACTCCTCCTTGGATAGAGGCGAAAATTGTCAAGAGAGGGCATCAGCCCTAACATTCTTACTACCAGGCAGGTAGGAGACCACATAATTAAACCGAGACAAAAATAGCACCCATCTGGCCTGTCGGGGCGACAAACATTTTGCTTCAGATAGATAAGTTAAATTCTTGTGGTCAGTAAGAATGAGTACTGGCACGCTAGTACCCTTGAGAAGATGCCTCCATTCCTTAAGTGCCAAAATTATGGCCAGTAATACCCTGTCGCCAATTTCATAATTGCACTCCGCTGAAGACAATTTCTTAGAGAAAAAAACCACACTGATGCAAGGAACCGTCAGGCGTAGGACGTTGAGACAAGAGGGCACCTACTCCAGTCTCAGACGCATCGACCTCAAGAACGAAAGGCAGGACAGGGTTAGGATGAGCCAGAACTGGAGCGGCAGCAAAGGCAGTCTTAAGACTATCAAAGGCCTTAATGGCAGTAGGTGACCAATGGAGTGGATCATTCTCTTTACGGGTCATGTCTGTGATAGGTTTGACCAAGGAAGAAAAGTTTTTAATAAACTTTCTATAGTAATTGGTGAACCCCAAAAAACGTGGAATAGACCAAAGACCAACTGGGTGAGACCACTGCAGAACTGCAGATAACTTGTCAGGATCCACGTAGAACCCTGCAACGGAGATAACATAACCTAGGAAGGTTACTTGAGTCTGATGGAACTCACATTTCTCGAGTTTACAAAACAGGCCGTTCTCACGTAGTCTCTGAACAACCCGTGTAACATCAGAACGATGAGCATCAAGTGTGGGTGAGTGTATGAGGATGTCGTCTAAGTACACCACAACACACTGTTGCAACATATCTCGTAGGACATCATTAATAAATTCCTGAAAAACAGCAGGAGCATTACATAGGCCAAAGGGCATTACAAGATACTCATAATGCCCGCTCCTGGTGTTAAATGCTGTTTTCCATTTGTGGCCCTCCTTAATCCTAACAAGATTGTACGCTCCTCTCAAATCAAGTTTAGTAAAGACCGTAGCTCCTTGAGGCGGTCAAAAGAGTTCTGTAATAAGCGGAATAGGGTAAGCATTCTTAATGGTAAGACGATTAAGACCCCTATAATCGATACATGGTCTTAACTCGCCACCCTTTTTCTTCACAAAGAAGAAGCCAGCCCCTGCAGGAGAGCAGGATTTGCAGATGATTCCCCGTGACATAGCATCGGCAACATACTCCTCCATAGCACAATTTTCTGCAAAAGACAGAGGGTACACCCGGCCCCAAGGAGGATTGGCTCCGGGTTGCAGGTCTATGGCAATCGTAAGACCGGTGAGGAGGCAACGTACTGGCATGCACCTTGTCAAACACGTCTAGGAACTCTCGATACTCCTCTGGCAATTGAGAAACTGAAGAAGTGCACAAGACTTTAACTGGTTTCCGAAGACAAGTGGAAATACATTGCGGGGACCACAACAAAATTTCGGACCTGTGCCAGTCGAGACTGGGATTGTGCTTTTTGAGCCAGGGATAACCTAGAACAACCGGAAAATGCGGAGAGTTTATCACCTGGAACTGGAGGGTTTCAAAATGGAGAGCCCCAACAGCCATGGACAACGGAGCAGTTTCGTGAGTAACAAGTGCGGGCTGAAGGGGTCTGCCATCAATGGCCTCAATAGCAAGCGGAACGGACCGAGGCAAAACAGGAATGGAGTGCTTTGATACAAAAGCACTGTTAATTAAATAGCCTGCAGCACCGGAGTCATCAAGAGCCTGGGTGACTATGGAGGAGTCCACCCAGGATAGGACAACAGTGATCAAAGGTTTCTCCTTAAGCGGTTCCGGGGACGATGATAAACCACCCAAGGTCTGCCCCTGACAGGACCTTAGGTGTTAGCATTTCCTGGCCATGTAGGACAAGACTTTAAAAGGAGGCCCTGTAACCCACAATAGAGGCAGAGCCCCTCCCTCCTCCTAAAGGCCCTCTCCACCGCGGAGAGATGCGTGAATCCCAGCTGCATCGGCTCAGCAGTACCTGGTGACTCGGGACCAGGAGGCATGGGAGGAGAGGGAGGCATGGGTTTGAATGAACACGTAGGAGACAACGGAACAGGAGGCTTCCGCAAGCGCAACTTGAAAGAGGGCCTCTCTCTGAATCTGATGTCAATTAGGATAAAAAAAGACACCAATGCCACAAGATCCTCTGGTAAATCTCTGGCAGCAACTTCTTCTTTAATCGCATCAGAGAGCCCATGAAAGAAGGCGGTAACAAGGGCTTCATTGTTCCAACCTACCTCTGTGGTAAGCGTACGGAACTCAATAGCCTACTGAGCAACAGATCTTGTACCTTGCTGAATGGACATGAGTCGTTTAGCCTCAGAGGAGGAGCGAGCCGGAACATCAAATACCCTTCGAAAGGAGGCATCAAATTCAGGGTAATTTGAAATCACAGGTTTATTAGTCTCCCACAAGGGATTAGCCCAGGCAAGAGCTGTGTCAAAGAGTAACGAGATGAGAAATCCCACCTTAGCTCTGTCAGAGGGAAACGCCTGAGGTAACAGCTCAAAGTAAATGCCCACCTGGTTCAAAAACCCTCTGCACTGAATAGGATTGCCTCCATATCGCTGAGGTAGAGGTGCAGAACCGGACATGCTCCTGGTAGGCATAGGTGCAGCAGCGGAAACAGGAGCAGCCATAACTTGCGGGACACTTTGGTCCAAATGTGCAGTGCGAGTCAGCAGGGTTTGAAGGGCTAGTGCAAATTGATCCAAGCGGTGATCCTGTACATCCATCCTGGAAATGATGGCAGGTAAAGGTGGATTATTAGCACCATCAGGATTCATGGCCTTTGCGTAATGTCAGGGTACCAGGAATCAGACTGAGATGAGAAGTGCAAAAATAATCATACCTTTATTAATAGCAAAAAATAATAAAAAGTCCACAAGTCAAATAACAAACCAGGAATCAAAACCAGAGCTGGTAGTCAGACGAAATGAGTCAGGAGCCAAAGTGAATAGTCAGATGAGCCGGAATCAGGAACAAGGAACAAGCCAGGGATCAGGAACCAGGAAGGACGTCAGGCAGCCAGGTAATACACAGGAACTCTCACAAACAGGTCTGAGACAACCCAAAGGCAAAGCATACTGAACAGAGGCCCTTTAAATAATAAGAGAAGATAACACAATTCTGAGACTGCATCCTGTCTCACATGGATGATGCACACCAGTCTGGCCATAAATGGAAGTGCAGGAATTGAGCAGCATCCCCCACAATGCACCATAGTCAAGAAGAGAGGTGAGTAAAATGGCTGCCAGCAGCACATGGCAAACACAACAGGGAAAAAACCCTGACAATGTCTCACACTTAGTTGTAGACACAACCTCAATGGACTGGGTTTAACTGGGTGGGGTAAGAAACAGTCAATAAAAAAAAACCCACATCCTAGAGGACAAACATAGTTAGTGCTTAGGTTTGAAAGAAAAGAAAGTAAAAAACATAGAATCCCTCAGAGGAGAGAGGGGGGGGCAGAGCCGTGCAAATCTGGGCTATAAAAAATAAATTTGACGGTAAAGGTGATTGGTCAACTAAAGGAGTGAGGAGAAGTGTCTAAGTGAAGGTTAGAAAGGTGATATGGGTCGTATGAGAAGTACATAGGGTGCAAGGGTAAGAAGACCCCTCTAGGATAAAGTTAGAGAAGAATGGAATGGGGGAAATCAAGTGTTACATCAGTCTCTAAGGTAGGGACTATATGAGTAGATATAAAGCTTTGTGGGTCTAATAAATAAGTGACCTGTTTAGGTTAAAACGACTATAGAGATATGATTGAGAGATATAATTTAGCAAGTTATTTAGGTCTGTGTGAATATCAAGATTTACAGTGATCATATTAGTTTTGTTCTGCCGGAAAGTAGGTGATGAAAAGCACTCAGTATGAGCCTTGAGGGGATATGCAGACTTGCCTAAAAAGGGGAGACTGTAGATAGACATTTATAGGGTAAGGAGGCAATGTGACTATGTGCCAAGGCGAAGACAGGTTTCCCTAAGGAGTGTAAATCAGAATAAAGAGCTAGAAGAGCTCTAGTACAGGAATTTTCATGATAGGTAACAATACAAAGCTATAAACAATAGAGAGTAAACTATTATCTAGTTAACTGTCACTACCATGTCTGTCAGGGTGCCAGGAATCAGACTGAGACGAGAAGTGCAAAAATAAACACACCTTTATTAATAGCAAAAAATAATAAAAAGTCCACAAGTCAAATAGCAAGCCAGGAATAAAAACCAGAGCTGGTAGTCAGACGAGCCGAGTCAGGAGCCAAAGCGAATAGTCATACGAGCCGGAATCAGGAACAAGGAAAACAGCAGAGTTAGGATCAAGCCATGGATCAGGGACCAGGAAGGACGTCAGGCAGCCAGGTAATACACAGGAACTCTCACAAACAGGTCTGAGACAACGCAAAGGCAAAGCATACTGAACAGAGGCCCTTTAAATAATAAGTGATGACATCACAATTCTGAGACTGCATCCTGTCTCACATGTATGATGCACACCAGTCTGGCCATAAAAGGAAGTGCAGGAATTGAGCAGCATCCCCCACAATGCACCATAGTCAGGAAGAGAGGTGAGTAAAATGGCTGCCAGCAGCACATGGCAAACACAACAGGAAAAAAAACCTGACAGTACCCTCTCCTCAACGACCCCTTCCCCGGGGGAGGACAAAAGGCTTAATAGGGTAACGGGCATGGAAGGCACGGAGGAAGGCGGGAGCATGAACATCAGAGGAGGGAACCCAAGAATGCTCCTCGGGACCGTAGCCTCTCCAGTGAACCAAATACTGTACACGGACCCTGGACATATGAGAGTCAATAATGCTGCTGACCTCATACTCATCATGGTTGTCAACAAAGATAGGATGGGGACGAGGCAACACAGTGGTAAACCGATTACAAACCAATGGTTTCAAGAGGGAGACATGAAAAACATTGGAGATGCACATAGCAGGAGAAAGGTCAAGAGCGTAGGCCACAGGATTAACCCGTCAGAGTATTCGAAAAGGACCAACATAACGGGGAGCCAATTTATTGGAAGGCACATGAAGGTTCAAGTTGTGGGAGGACAGCCAAACTCTCTCACTAACCTAGTAGGAAGGTGCGGGCAGAAGCCTACGATCAGTTTGGAACTTTTAGCGCTGCATAGAACGATGAAGGCAATCCTGAATCTGCACCCACGTGGAACGGAGTTGCCGGAGATGCTCCTCCAAAGCCGGAATACCCTGAGACATGAATGAATCGGGCAACAAGGATGGTTGAAACCCATAATTCACCATGAATGGGGATATCTTGGAGGAAGCATTAATAGCACTATTATGAGCAAACTCTGCCCACGGTAACAGTACAGACCAATTATTGTGGTGATCTGAGACATAGCAATGGAGGAACTGTTCCAGAGCTTGATTAGACCGTTCTGCAGCCCCAATGGATTGAGGGTGATATGCCGAGGAGAAGGAAAGCTGGATCCCCATTTGAGCACAAAAGGAATGCCTAAATCTGGAGACAAACTGGCTACCCCGGTCCAACACTATCTCCTTGGGTAACCCATGTTAGCGGAAGACCTCCCGGGCAAAAATTGAAGCAAGCTCCTGAGCGGTAGGCAGCTTCATCAAGGGAATGCAATGTGACATTTTAGGAAAAAGGTCAACCACCATAAGGATAACAGTATTGCCATTGGAAACAGGGAGCTCGACAATGAAGTCCATGGAAAGATGTGTCCAAGGACGCTCACCATTAGCAATAGGTTGAAGAAGACCCACAGGAAGACGTTGAGGAGTCTTATTCTCTGCACAAACTGAGCAGGAGCCAACATACACAGCAGCATCAGAATGAAGACCTGGCCACCAGAATTGTTGAGTGACAGTCCAAATCATTTGGTTCTTGCCTGGTTGACCTGCAGCTTTAGGATAGTGGTAAGTGTGCAAAAGTTTAGTTCGAAGATTCTCAGGAACAAAACACTTACCACTAGGTTTATCAGGAGGTGCATTGGTTTGTGCAGCCAGGATATCCTCCCCCAAGGGAGAAGTCAAATTAGTACGTATGGTAGCCAAAATATGGTCAGGGGGTATAACAGGAGTAGGTACAGACTCCTTGGATAGAGGCGAAAATTGTCAATAGAGGGCATCAGCCCTAACATTATTACTACCAGGCAGGTAGGAGACCACATAATTAAACCGAGACAAAAATAGTGCCCATCTGGCCTGTTTGGGCGACAAACATTTTGCTTCAGATAGATAAGTTAAATTCTTGTGGTCAGTAAGAATGAGTACTGGCACGCTAGTACCATTGAGAAGATGCCTCCATTCCTTAAGTGCCAAAATTATGGCCAGTAATACCCGGTCGCCAATTTCATAATTGCACTCCGCTGAAGACAATTTCTTAGAGAAAAATCCACACTGATGCAAGGAACCGTCAGGCGTAGGACGTTGAGACAAGAGGGCACCTACTCCAGTCTCAGACGCATCGACCTTAAGAACGAAAGGCATGACAGGGTTAGGATGAGCCAGAACTGGAGCGGCAGCAAAGGCAGTCTTAAGACTATCAAAGGCCTTAATGGCAGTAGGTGACCAATGGAGTGGATCATTCTCTTTACGGGTCATGTCTGTGATAGGTTTGACCAAGGAAGAAAAGTTTTTAATAAACTTTCTATAGTAATTGGCGAACCCCAAAAAATGTGGAATAGACCAAAGACCAACTGGGTGAGGCCACTGCAAAACTGCAGATAACTTGTCAGGATCCATGTAGAACCCTGCAACGGAGATAACATAACCTAGGAAGGTTACTTGAGTCTGATGGAACTCACATTTCTCGAGTTTACAAAACAGGCCGTTCTCACGTAGTCTCTGAACAACCCGTGTAACATCAGAACGATGAGCCTCAAATGTGGGTGAGTGTATGAGGATGTTGTCTAAGTACACCACAACACACTGTTGCAACATATCTCGTAGGACATCATTAAAAAAATTCCTGAAAAACAGCAGGAGCATTACATAGGCCAAAGGGCATTACAAGATACTCATAATGCCCGCTCCTGGTGTTAAATGCTGTTTTCCATTCGTGGCCCTACTTAATCCTAACAAGATTGTACGCTCCTCTCAAATCAAGTTTAGTAAAGACCGTAGCTCCCTTGAGGCGGTCAAAGAGTTCCATAATAAGCGGAATAGGGTAAGCATTCTTAATGGTAAGACGATTAAGACCCCTATAATCGATACTTGGTCTTAACTTGCCACCCTTTTTCTTCACAAAGAAGAAGCCAGCCCCTGCAGGAGAGCAGGATTTGCAGATGATTCCCTGCGACAGAGCATCGGCAACATACTCCTCCATAGCACAATTTTCTGCAACAGACAGGGGGTACACCCAGCCCCAAGGAGGATTGGCTCCGGGTTGCAGGTCTATGGCAATCGTAAGACCGGTGAGGAGGCAACGTACTGGCATGCACCTTGTCAAACACATCTAGGAACTCTCGGTACTCCTCTGGCAATTGAGAAACTGAAGAAGTGCACAAGACTTTAACTGGTTTCCGAAGAAAAGTGAAAATACATTGCGGGGACCACAACAAAATTTCGGACCTGAGCCAGTCGAGACTGGGATTGTACTTTTTGAGCCAGGGATAACCCAGAACAACCGGAAAATGCAGAGAGTTTATCACCTGGAACTGAAGGGTTTCAAAATGGAGAGCCCCAACAGCCATGGACAACGGAGCAGTTTCGTGAGTAACGAGTGCGGGCTGAAGGGGCCTGCCATCAATGGCCTCAATAGCAAGCGGAACGGACCGAGGCAAAACAGGAATGGAGTGCTTTGATACAAAAGCACTGTTAATTAAATAGCCAGCTGCACCGTAGTCATCAAGAGCCTGGGTGACTATGTAGGAGTCCACCCAGGATAGGACAACAGTGACCAAAGGTTTCTCCTTAAGCGGTTACGGGGACGAGGATAAACCACCCAAGTTCTGCCCCCGACAGGACCTTAGGTGTTAGCATTTCCTGGCCATGTAGGACAAGACTTTAAAAGGTTTCCCTGTAACCCACAATAGAGGCAGAGCCCCTCCCTCCTCCTAAAGGCCCTCTCCACCGCTGAGAGATGCGTGAATCCCAGCTGCATCGGCTCAGCAGTACCTGGTGACTCAGGACCAGGAGGCATGGGAGGAGAGGGAGGCATGGGTGGGAAAGAACACGTAGGTGACAACAGAACAGGAGGCTTCTGCAAGCGCTCCTTGAAATAGGGCCTCTCTGTGAGTCTGATGTCAATTAGGATAAAAAAGACACCAATGCCACGAGATCCTCTGGTAAATCTCTGGCAGCAACTTCTTCTTTAATCGCATCAGAGAACCCATGAAAGAAGGCGGCAACAAGGGCTTCATTGTTCCAACCTACCTCTGCGGCAAGCGTATGGAACTCAATAGCCTACTGAGCAACAGATCTTTTACCTTGCTGAATGGACATGAGTTGTTTAGCAACAGAGGAGGAGCGAGCCGGAACATCAAATACCCTTCGAAAGGAGGCCACAAATTCAGGGTAATTTGAAATCACAGGTTTATTAGTCTCCCACAAGGGATTAGCCCAGGCAAGAGCTGTGTCAGAGAGTAACGAGATGAGAAATCCCACCTTAGCTCTGTCAGAGGGAAACGCCTGAGGTAACAGCTCAAAGTAAATGCCCATCTGGTTCAAAAACCCTCTACACTGAATAGGATTGCCTCCATATCGCTAAGGTAGAGGTGCAGAACCGGACATGCTCCTGGTAGGCATAGGTGCAGCAGCGGAAACAGGAGCAGCCATAACTTGCGGGACACTTTGGTCCAAATGTGCAGTGCGAGTCAGCAGGGTTTGCAGGGCTAGTGCAAATTGATCCAAGCGGTGATCCTGTACATCCATCCTGGAAATGATGGCAGGTAAAGGTGGATTATTAGCACCATCAGGATTCATGGCTTTTGCGTAATGTCAGGGTACCAGGAATCAGACTGAGACGAGAAGTGCAAAAATAATCATACCTTTATTAATAGCAAAAAATAATAAAAAGTCCACAAGTCAAATAACAAACCAGGAATCAAAACCAGAGCTGGTAGTCAGACGAAACGAGTCAGGAGCCAAAGCGAATAGTCAGATGAGCCGGAATCAGGAACAAGGAAAACAGCAGAGTCAGGAACAAGCCAGGGATCAGGAACCAGGAAGGACGTCAGGCAGCCAGGTAATACACAGGAACTCTCACAAACAGGTCTGAGACAACGCAATGGCAAAGCATACTGAACAGAGGACCTTTAAATAATAAGAGATGACATCACAATTCTGAGACTGCATCCTGTCTCACATGGATGATGCACACCAGTCTGGCCATAAAAGGAAGTGCAGGAATTGAGCAGCATCCCCCACAATGCACCATAGTCAAGAAGAGAGGTGAGTAAAATGGCTGCCAGCAGCACATGGCAAACACAACAGGAAAAAAACCCTGACAATGTCTCAAACTTAGTTGTAGACACAACCTCAATGGACTGGGTTTAACTGGGTGGGGTAAGAAACAGTCAATAAAAAAAAACCCACATCCTAGAGGACAAACATAGTTAGTGACGTTATAATTAAACATACAACCTTGAGGAAAAAGAACATAGTAAATTACATATGGCATCCCAGTGGTGAGCCCCTCGGGAACAACTCTTTACGAGTCGAATCCCCAGGGTACAGCGCAGGAGCGCAACAAGTAAACATTAAAGTTCAATAAACATCAAATTTGGTCAGGTGAGAGAAGTCCCCACCTAGAGGTGTCATCTGAAAAATTGCCAGTGAGCTGAGAAGGGGGTAAGATATGTACCCGTATGTAAGTTCAGCCAATATCTGGTTCAAATGGGTTCTTTTGGGAGAAGGAAGGCACCAGAAGCACCTTTAAGAATCCCCTTAAGTAAGATATTCACTTATATGGAAGCAAGGGTCTGGAATGTTCAAAGGTGTTACTGACCTTGGAAAAGGAATGGAGTGTTCTAAAACATGAGGAGTCTCCATTCTCTCTCAGTCTCAAGACTCGTTGGATTGCACAGTTGAAGAATGATGTGGGCCCCAGTCAGGGGCCATGGGATTTAAATTGCCAGTGTATTTAGAGGACTTGAAGTTTGAGTCTCGAGGAACTGAGAGACCAAGCGTGTGGAGGAGTTTCATACCCTGTTCTGGAGAAGTTATAACATAGGAGAGGTCTTGATGTCGTAGAAGTAGTTTCACTGGGAAACCCCATCTGTATTTAATGTTATTTTGTCGGAGGATTTGAGTGAAATGCTGACAAGTCCTTCTCCTGGCAAGGGTATGCTGGGAAAGGTCTGGGAAAATCAGAATTTTTTGGTATGGATCTTTAAGCGATGAATTGGTGAAGGATGCTCTGAGAATCATTTCTCTGGTTGAGTAATAGTGTAGCCTTATAATCACATCTCTGGAGGAATCTGAAGTGGAATTGCGGGGGCGCAAGGCCCTGTGGGCTCTGTCGATCAGAAGCTCTTGTGTTGGGGTTGTTTCCAAAAGTTCCATGAATAATCCATTAAGAAATTCTGTAAGATCTGCCGCAAGTATGGTCTCTGGGATCCCACGAATTCTGAGATTGTTTCAGCGGGATCCGTCTTCTTGATCTGCTAGTTTACTCTCTTGGTCTGTGATTTGTTCCGCTAGGTTTTGAGTGTAAGAGTGGAGGTTTGCGTGATCCACAGAGAGATCTTCATGTTTCTTCTCGAGTGTTTCTGTGCGCTCTCCTAATGACGAGACATCACGTTTCAACTCACTAACTGAATGTCTGAGCTCCTGCCGGAGGGAGGTATAGTGTGTGTCCATCTTTTCAGAGAGGGTTTTTATTGTATCCAGAAATGTGGTTTGAGACAGGGCTGAGTGATTTTTTCTTGAGCTATCTAGCTTGGGGTTTCTACAAAAGTTCGTAGTTGAGTCTCTAGATTCATCTTCCGATGGCTCTTGGTCCAATGTGTTTTTACTATGAAAGTGGTCTGTTAAGGTTCTTTTTGGATATTCTTGGCGTCTTTGTTTTTTCCCCATTACATGTGTCATCCTTGTTATGTTATTAGAGTATGTGAGAAAATAGATTAAGCTTGAAATTCAGGTGACTGTGTGAACGAAGGTTGTAGGAGACGCTTGGAATGATTTCCTCAGGTAATATTGAGCCTAGAGGGGACTCACCTACACCCCTATGGTTGTGCATTTTTTCTTAGACTGAATTAAGTTAGGTCAAAGTATTTCAGGTAGAAGGGCATGAAATATATTTCAAGATGTGAATGTAAAACTTCTGAAGAATTGTGCCAATGTTTCAGTAGGGCGGTATCTGGATTTGACCCCTCTCCTGGGGAAGTGCCCCCTATTGGGTGAAGTGGGATAAAGGAGTGTGGTTATGACCCACTGCTCACGTGGAGCAGCGGGAAAGGGAGGAGGGGGTCAGTGATTAAGTAGATAATATAGTAAGGTTCAGAGGGTGAGCAAGTTGGGAGCTTACTAGATGTAGGTAAAAAGAACAACTGTAGGCCTCAGAAATACAGGGATCAAGTTCCAGAGGGAAAGTAAATGATGGGTCCCTCAGGTGTAGGTAGGGGGGTCCACCGCCGCCCTCAGTAGGCAAAAGCAGGGGATTCCCCTCTTTGGATAAATGTACACAGGCAGGGTCTGTAACCTCCACAGATCTCTCTCTTTACATAGGGAAAAGCTATAGGCAGCAAGACTGAATGAGTCATGTTTGGGTTAAAATGATAATTTTTTCTCATATGGCAGGATGGAAG
The DNA here is from genome assembly GCF_027579735.1 of Bombina bombina. NCBI lineage: Eukaryota > Metazoa > Chordata > Amphibia > Anura > Bombinatoridae > Bombina > Bombina bombina. The sequence continues at coordinate 330,008,833 of NC_069501.1, read as the reverse complement.
TGAGATTTTTTGCTAAGTAGTAAGTCGCTTCTTTCTTGCCTCAGACTGCCTAAGGAAGTTATAAATTGCATGAAAACTTGTAACACAGGACTCAGCGCACTAGCAGAGTGAAGGTGGACCACAGGGCCTAAAGCTGAAGTGAATTTTCTGCTTAGAAATTGCAGCAGTGTTTAAAAGAAACAATGCTAAGCTAGTTGTCTGATATACATTGCTGAGGGGTGTAGTATTGACACAATTCCATCCAGTGCTTCACTTTAAATTATATTACCCATGTATTGGGCTCCTTATGGGAGGCAGACCTGTGGAATCTGGGGCAGCAGGTGTTGTTGAAGCCTTTTATGTTAGGCTGTCTGTAGGCGATGTTGGGATGTGGGTTGGGGATGTGTATGGGAGTGCTGCGTGTCCCGTGTCAAAACCCAGCCCTTAAGGTAGATGTACTCACTTCAGCCAAGTTTGAAGAGGCTGCCCGTCGTGTCCTCCAGCTCCTCAGAACTGTCTCACTCCGTGTGGGAAGCACTGCTGCCGAAACGCAGGTAGCCCAGCTGTCTGGCTATTATCTAGTTCCCCAGACCTGCAGTGTTTGACTGGAAGTGGGCTGGTGCCCCGGACCTGGCCGGGAGAAGGAACAGCTGTAGGTGACCTGTATCAGTCAGCTGTGAGTGGTCTAAGGTGCCCCTGAAGTATCGCCAAGCCGCATTGAGAAGTGTGATTGATGCGGCCGCAGGAGACAAGATGGCGTCCTTTTGCAGGGTTTTCCTCTGCCTCTCAGGGAGCCGACATCAGTGATGCAGGAGTGAAGTGGAGGGCCCTTAGGCCAATTTGCCAGGTACTGGGGTGGCTCAGAAGGCAGGCACTTTCAGTCAGGGAGGGAGAAGCGGCGCGGTTCCTCGTCATTTGGGCTCAGATAAGCTCTCTCGCTGAGCAGGGCGTTGCACCGGTCTGCCTGCTAAGGTTGTGAACAGCAGCGAGTTGATGGGGATAAAGGGGTAGGGGAGCTATAGGGCAAAATTAAAGTGAATTAGACCGAATCTGGGGCTTTTCAATATTTGGGAACTATATTTTAAATGGCTATTAGGAAATAAGGCATAGGAGCTCCAGCACTCTGTGACCGTTCAGATCCGGTGTTGGCTCTGCCCCCCCTTCCCTTGGCTCCGCCCCCTTCCTGCAGGACTTTTTATATCCATATCTGTGATGGTTAATAATTATTTTCCCATCATCACTACTCAGGTGCTATGTATCTATTGTACATTTTGACTAAACTAATGGCTTGAAGGCCAGAAAAAAAAGATACAAATATATAGCACTCTTGGTTCCAAAGTGTATTATACTTTAATAAAGTGTGTTCAAATTTATTATGGAGAGTTATTTGTTAGTCTTAAAACATAACCCTATAGAAGGTATTGCCTCCTATATATTCAGATACATATCCCGAGGTAGGGAGTCTGAAATTAAGTATAAGGTGGTGTTTTCCCATTAGAAATTGCCTCTTTAAGTATTCTAGGTAGGCATCTACAGAGATTGTCTATTCTTCTTTAGATCAAATAGGAGCAGAAGTATCAATCTTATTAAATAATATAATATGCTTGCCCCAACATTAACGTAAAACTATGCACCTGAATATATTGATTCATTTTAGTCCTTATGCTGTTAAATTCTATATTATACTTCAGGGTTGTATATCATATTGTAGAAAGAAAACTGTTAATAAGAGAACCATACCTTGCAGTCCGAATAGTGCAGTGTTTGCTAATTTTGGTTCACTGCTGGGCTGCACAAACAACTGTCCTGGAAGGAACACTGGTACACAAACACAAAATTCTTTATGTTATCTCTGTCTATACATCAAAGCCCAATAATAAGGGCCTAATAGTAAAAAATCAAACAAAATCGTTCAGATTTTTTAGACCTTGTATTGTAATGTAGATGTTTCTCCTTCACATAGAGAACCTTGCAAAGTCACATAAATTGATCTCAAGGTAAAATTTGACTTTCCAAAATGTTTTGAGGAACCTCACCATACTGACTAGACTTCTTAGATCATCTCATCTAAGAAAAGAACATTAGATCATTGGGCCCTTAGAGAGAACAATTTAATATTAACATGTTATTACTTACCTCTCCTAACCCCCACTTGGAGTCTAATTTCTTCTGCTTGCTATATTTACACATATTTTCTATAGCCAATACTTAAGTATAGAAAAGTTTAGTATAGGTAGGGATACAGTCCCATTAAGCATAGCATAATCAATATACTTTTTTGTGTATTATTTACAAGAACATATACTGAAATAAAAGAAAATCACTGAAATCTTAACAATTTATGTGATGCAGTGAAAGTATGTATACACCAGTTGCTAGCATTCTGAGTTCATCTCCTGAAGTATTTCATTTCTCATTATTTTTATTAGTCTATATCACTGGTTTTCAAACTTGTCCACATACCTTCCTAACAGGTATGCACGATTTCCCCATAGGAAACAATGGGGCAAAATCAGCTGTAGAAAAAACTAACACCTGCAAAAAAGCAGCATTCAGCTTCTAACGCAGCCCCATTGTTTCCTATGGGGAAATAAAAGTTATGTCTACACCTAACACCCTAACATGAACCCCGAGTATAAAAACCCCTAATCTTACACTTATTAACCCCTAATCTGCTGCCCCCGACATTGCCGACACCTGCATTATATTATTAACCCCTAATCTGCCGCTCCGTACACCGCCGCCACCTACATTATACTTATGAACCCCTAATCTGCTGCCCCAACATCGCCGACACCTACATTATATTTATTAACACCTAATCTGCCCCCCCCAACGTCGCCGCAACCTAACTACACTTCTTAAACCCCTAATCTGCCGCCCCCATAGTCGCCGCTACTATATTAAATTTATTAACCCCAAAACCTAAGTCTAAACCTAAGTCTAACACCCCCCTAACTTAAATATAATTTAAAAAAATCTAACTAAAATAACTACAATTAAATAAATTATTCCTATTTAAAACTAAATACTCACCTGTAAAATAAACCCTAAGATAGCTACAATATAACTAATCGTTACATTTGTATCTATCTTAGGGTTTATATTTATTTTACAGGCAACTTTGTATTTATTTTAACTAGGTACAATAGTTATTAAATAGTTATTTACTATTTAATAACTTCTTAGTTAAAATAAATACAAATTTACCTGTAAAATAAAAGCTAACCTAAGTTACAATTACACTTAACACTACACTATCATTAAATTAATTACATAAACTAACTACAATTAACTACAATTAAATTAAATAAACTAAAGTACAAACCCCCTCCCACTAAATTACAGAAAGAAAAAAAATTAAATTTTTTTAAAACTAATTACACCTAATCTAATCCCCCTAATAAAATAAAAAAGCCCCCCAAAATAATAAAATTCCCTACCCTATACTAAATTACAAATAGCCCTTAAAAGGGCTTTTGCAGGGCATTGCCCCAAAGTAATCAGCTCTTTTACCTGTAAAAAACAAATACAATAACCCCCAACATTAAAACACACCACCCACACTCCCAACCCTACTCTAAAACCCACCCTATCCCCCCTTAATAAAACCTAACAGCAGAGGCGTAACTAGAAGCCTCAGGGTCCAGGTGCAAGAATCTAAGAAGGGCCCCCCCCCCACCAAAAAAGTGAATTTGATACATATCTTTTTTTTTTTTTTTTTTTTTTTTTTTTACATTTAACACAGAAAAAAAAATGTAAATCAGATTACATGTCTGCAAAAGGAGGTACCCTGTGCCCACAGTCTGTGAGATGGTCTGACCCCCTATTACTGTATATAGTGACACTGTTTAACCCACCAGTACTGTATATAGTGAGTCAGTGACACAGTCTGTAATCTGCCGGTGAGATGGCTGGCCTGACACTACCCGCCCCAGTACTTTATAAAGTGACCACAGTAGTCTTTGACATGGTCCAACCCCCCATACTGTATATAGTGGTACTGTATAGACTGACACTGTTTACCCCCCACCCCCCCCATGCTGTAGTAACAAGGTCTGTAATTTGCTGGTTCCACAAACATACACATACACACATACATGCATAAATATACACACAGTCACATACATACACACATACACACACCCACACATAAATACCAATGGGTAAAACAGAAACACTAACCCCTGTAGTCAGAGACACTAGTGAAGCATCATCTCACACTCACATGATATCAGTGCAGGCAGTGGCAGGTCAAAGTTTTTTAATGTAAAAAAAAAAAATTTAAGCTGGGCCCCCACCCTTGTAGTTTCGCCCCTGCCTAACACTACCCTCTAGAAGATCACCCTACCTTGAGCCGTCTTCACCCAGCTGGGAAGAAGTGGACCTCCAGAGGGGCAGAAGTCTTCATCCGATCCGGGCAGAAGAGGTCCTCCAAGCAGCAGAAGTCTGCCTCCAGACGACATCTTCTATCTTCATTCATCCGGAGCGGAGAAGGGTCCATCTTCAATCTAGCCGACGTGGAGCATCCTCTTCAAATGAAGTCCAAGGGAAGAATGAAGGTTCCTTTAAATGAAGTCATCCAAGATGGTGTCCCTTGAATTCTGATTGGATGATAGGATTCTATTAGCCAATCGGAATTAAGGTAGGGAAAATCCTATTGGCTGATCCAATCAGCCAATAGGATTGAAGTTCAATCCTATTGGCTGATCCAATCAGCCAATAGGATTGAGCTCGCATTCTATTGGCTGTTCCAATCAGCCAATAGAATGCAACCTCAATCCTATTGGCTGATTGCATCAGCCAATAGGATTTTTCCTACCTTAATTCCGATTGGCTGATAGAATCCTATCAGCCAATCGGAATTCAAGGGACGCCATCTTGGATGATGTCATTTAAAGAAACCTTCATTCTTCGCTTGGACTTCATTTGAAGAGGATGCTCCGTGTCGGCTGGATTGAAGATGGACCCGCTCCGCTCTGGATGGATGAAGATAGAAGATGCCGTCTGGATGAAGACTTCTGCCGCTTGGAGGACATCTTCTGCCCAGATCGGATATAGACTTCTGCCCCTCTGGAGGTCCACTTCTGCCCGGCTGAGTGAAGACGGCTCAAGGTAGGGTGATCTTCAAGGGGGTAGTGTTAGGTTTTATTAAGGGGGGATTGGGTGGGTTTTAGAATAGGGTTGGGAGTGTGGGTGGTGGCATGGGAACAGGCTTGAAAACCAGTGGTCCATATTAACCATCATCTATCTCTAGTGACGTGTCATAACCTCCTGAAAGCTGCACATATTAGGTAGCTTAAGAGAGATATATTTAATGTAAATGTAATTTATTCAAAATAACAAAATGCATTCTAAAATATCTCATTATTGTAATTGTACCTTCAGTGTTGCTATGTGCATTAGGATCATGTGCTGAAATATTTTTTCTAAAGTACTTAAACTGAGCATTGGAGAAGGAGGATTATAGACTGGATGCATTGCAAGAAAAAAAATCCAATTGTTCTTTAACTATAATTGTTATACATGACAGAAAAATGTGAGGGATAAATTCCCTTTAACTATACAGATCTAAAGACTAATTAATTTTTGAGTAACAGTTAGAGACTTGTTAATAACACCTATAATTATAAAACTGAATCACAAGTAATCTCTTAATAAAGGCAATTTGGAATAACTACAATCTCCGGATATCTTACCTCATTTGAAGTTATTTTGTCTAAATGTTCATGTAACATTCATTGACAGATAAATAAAATTGACACAACTTCTTTAAATAAAGACACTACAATAATAATGCACAGACATTAATTTGATGGAATGTAAATTCCATATAATTTCTCTAGGCAAGTGGATTTGTCACCTGCTTTTTATTCTTTGACCTTTTAATCCTGAGAAATATTCTAGTTTCAGGAGTAAAGTTTAGGAAGTGCATGAAAACACAAGAAAGAAAAGAGTGCTCTAATCACAAATTGCTGAAGACTGTGCAGTATTCGGGGTTTAAAATTTGATCACAAACTAAGTATTAAAGGAACATTAAAATGCTGGTCAGAACTCCATTACATTTCCCTATTTTAGCTTCTTACAGGTGCTGCCTGGAAGAGATCTGCATTTAAAGGAACATGAAACCTAATTTATGAATTAGAAAGAGGATACAATTTTTTTATTTTTTTTTAATTGTTTATTTATATCCAGCAGAGGATGCTTTGAAACTCATATACAGATTTTGCGCCTCGCAGGGCCAATTATTTCATGTTATACAACCATATAACTTAGAGCAAGAAAGAAATTGAAAGAAAAACAGGCCCATTTTAGGAAAAATGAATATGTTACATCATAAACGAGGTTAAAAATAAAAGACATCCAGAGCTGCAGCTCTGCTGGAGTTTTTCCATTTTAAACATTTGCCTATACATCTCAATACTCTAATTATTCTAGTAAACAAACCATAGTAAACAAAACAGAACAAAAAAAAAAAAAAGGGAGAAAACAAAATAGACCACTTTTAAAGAGAAACAATATAAAGAGAAATAAAATAAGCAATCAATCACCAAATTCCCAACAGTACTAATTCAGTATTTCTGAATGGGTATATTAAGTGTTCAATTTCCGAGAGGGGGAGAGTTTTTATAAATAGAGACCACTTTATGAAAAACTTCTTAACATCTACTTCACTTTGCAGGTCAGTGTCCACTTGCTCAATCATACATTGTTTCTTTAAGCAGTTTTTTATTTCATTTATGCTCGGAACGGCTCCAGTCTTCCACTTCTTTAGAATTAGGTACCTACCTGCTAATATTATCTGATTAACAATTTTCATGTTGTTAGGGGAAACTTCCCCATCGTGAGCTAGTAGGATCACCTTTAGCGGTAAAAGAGAATAGGAGGGGAGGCTCAGCGTGTTAACCATCCAGTATTGAACCTTAATCCAGAAGTTTCTTATTTTTGGGCACTCCCAAAACATGTGTATTAAGTTAGCTAGTGGCAGAGAACATTTAGGGCAGATATTAAAGCTAGAATTCACACACTGTGACCCCTTTTTCGGTGTGAAGTATGACATGTGGAGGAGCCTGACCTGTGCCTCCCTCCATGTTGCCGAGAGAGTTGCCCTAGCGACCGCTTGAACTGACGAGATAATTACAGTGGTATCAAGAGTTTCCATTCTTAACATATCAGCCCACTTCTCTCGAATTTTTTCAATAGTATCTGTGCCTTTAATAGAAACCAAATTTTGGTATATATAAGAAATTGAAGTTAGGCCATTTCTAACTAATGAAAGCCAATTTTCTATCTTTCCCAGAGACCAGTCCCATCCATAATCAGCTGTAAGACTGACAGCATAGTGTCTTGCCTGCAAGTAGGCGAAGAAAAATTTATTAGGTATGTGAAATTCTTCTTTTAATGAGTCAAAGGTTCTAATACATTTATTCTCAAAGTCTAGTAATTGGTGTACAAATATAAGCCCTTGAGTCTCCCATTGTATAAAAGGAGCTGATTGAATACCAGCTTGAAACTGCAGATTATTTAAAAACGGATTATATCTTGATACCCTGTTTTCTATAGATAAGAGATTACAAACCTTTTTCCACATAGCAAGAGGATTACAAATTGACCTTATTTTTTTATTGCTAAAGGGAGCTCCTTTTTGTTACAATGTATTAACGCCCTTAAATCGAATGGATGTATTATGTTAGAATCCAATTCTATGTTTGTAATATAGTTACTACTGGATACCCAGTCTGCTATAATACGAGCTAAAAAAACCTGGTTATATGTACGTAAATCTGGAAGAGAAAGTCCTCCGAATTTTATAGGCAAAGCTAGTTTGGCTAAAGAGATTCTAGGCTTTTTGTTCTGCCAAATAAAAAAACGCAGGGCAGAGTTGAAGGAGAGGATATCCTTAGATTTAAGGATAATTGGAGTATTTTGAAGAACGTATAATATTTTTGGTAAAAGAGTCATTTTATATAAGGCTATGCGGCCTGATAAAGAGAGGGGGAGCATCTGCCAGTTTTTAAATGCTTCTTTTACCTTCTTGAGAACCGGAAGTATATTCAAATTATACCAATTATCAGGATTACCCGATATCCATAGTCCTAAGTACTTAACTGCATCTTGAACTATGCTGAAAGGAATTTCTATAGTGGACTGTTTTGTTTGTTTAATCCAGAGTAGCTCTGATTTTGTAGTGTTAACTCTATATCCTGAAAATGATCCAAATTGTTCGATTATTTTAAGCAGTTTAGGGATATTTTTGAGAGTATTTGAAATGTATATTAATACATCGTCCGCATAGAGCGCCATTCACATTACCTTCTTATTGATCCTTATTCCTTCTAACTGTTGTCGAATTAAGATGGCCAACGGTTCTATAGCCAGGTCAAATAGGAGTGGGGAAAGAGGACACCCCTGCCTTGTTCCTCTACCTAGCTTTATATTGCGAGATAAATCCCCGTTTACTATTATTTTGGTTGAGGCATTTTTATATAGATTATCAAAAAAACGAAGAAAATTGCCCCCAACCCGAATTTCTTCAGAGTAAAGGACAGATGATCATAATGTACTGAATCAAATGCTTTTTCAGCGTCGATAAAAATAATAGCCTTATCAGAGGCATCCTCTTCCCCTTTGTTCCCCAGTTCTCCCATTACTTTAAAGTACTCTATGGTGAGGAATACTTCCCTGATTTTAGCAGAAGAATTACGCTTCGATAAAAACCCAGCTTGGTCTGTATGGATAATGTTAGGAAGAAGGACTTGAAGCCTTCTTGCCAGGATCATCATTAGTACTTTATAATCTGTGTTTAATAGTGCTATTGGGCGGTAAGATTCTTTCCTTGTCGGGTCTTTTCCTGTTTTTAAAATAAGCACTGTATTTGAAGCAACAAAATCGGGTGATGGGGTTGTACCCTTAACATACAATTCGTTAAATAATGAAGTTAAATGAAGTGTTATTTCAGAGGCCATTATTTTATATATTTCATTTGGGAGAGCATCTGGCCCTGAGGCTTTATTAGAGGATAAGTTTTGAATAGTTGATAGAACTTCTTGTTCAGTAATGGGAGAATGTACCTTATCCAGGAGATCAGAAGTTAGGGCCGTATGAACCAGATTCTTCCAAAATTCTTCACGTTCTATGAGATTTGAAGTTTTGGTAGTATAAAGAGTTCTATAGTATTCTTCAAATGCTCCAACCAATTCAGTTGATGTGTTAAGGCACTTCCCGTCTGTTATTATCATATCTATTATGGGAGATGCTTTATCCCGTCTAACCAGGTTTGCCAAGAGTTTTCCTGTTTTATTCCCGAAATGATATAGTTTAGACTGAAATCTTAAGTCACTTTGTGTTGCTTTGTACAAAAGAAAAGAATCCCTATCTGCTAGTGTAGAAATATATCTAGACCAATTCTCTGGAGTTTTCAGATAGATGTATCAGTTATAAGCATTTGTTACTGCTTTTAAGAGCTCCTCCTCTCTTAATTTTAATTTTTTTGATCTGGATATGCTATATGCCAGTATTTCCCCTCTTAAGACTGCCTTGGCTGTTTCCCAGAACAAGGCCGGTCTATTTATATATTCCTGATTCAAATGGGCATATTCACGAAACTTGGCATTCACCCAATTTTTGAATTTATTATCTGAAGCCAGGTAGCGCGGGAACTGAAAATATCTAATCCCTTTCTTAAAATTACCAAATTGAAGTTCTAGATAGATCGGAGCATGATCTGAAATTGTGATTGAAGAGATTCCAGCTTTTATCTGGGATTTACAAATTCTGTCGTCTACCAGAAAAAGATCTATCCTTGATAATGTTTTGTGTGCACGAGAGTGACAAGTGTATTCTTTGAGATCAGTATTCTGAAGTCTCCATATATCACATACTTTTAAGTTTTTAGCCAGTTTAAGGAATAATTTAGATTCTAAATTATCTCTCTTTGTTTTCTTTGAGATAGAGTCCCGTCTGAGCCTATCAATTGGAGATTTAGGTGCCATATTGAAATCCCCACAGAGGATTAAGTACCCCTCTGCACATGACATAAGTTTAGTCTGCAGTTTTTCCCAGAAATGGAGACTGAAAACGTTAGGAGCGTAGACATTGCACAATGTATATAGAATTTTCAAAATTTTAATTTTGAGAATCAAATATCTACCCTCGTCATCTGTTTCTACTTGTATAACTTCATATGGGATTTTCTTACCTAGCAGGATTGCTACCCCGCTTTTCCTTTTTGTTGTAGAGAAAAAGATAACTTCCTTGACCCAGGAGGTCTTGAGCTTGCGGACTTCTTCTGGTTTTAAATGGGTTTCCTGTAAAAAGGCTAAGTCAGTGTTATTTTTTTTCAAGTAAGAGAGTATTACCTTTCGTTTGATAGGGGAGGTAAGACCCCCTATATTCCAGGACGTTATCTTAAAGTTATTTTTTATACCCATCTAGTAAATACTGGAAAAGTTAATAAAGACAAAAAGAAAAAAAAAAAAAAAAAAAACACAACAAAGAAGGGAAAGGAAAAAAAAACAAAAAAAAAAACACATACAGCAAATATTTAAGAGTTTTATTATCCCTAGTACCCCTTCTAAACCAAGCACTCGGAGGAGGTACATTCCCATTCCCTCTACACCCTTGTACTCAATTGCTTCCATTTTCTTTTTTTCCTTTTAAGTGAGGAAGAAAAGTGACAAACTAACTTTATTTTTAATTTATTCCACCTCTACTCTGTTCTAATGCTAGAGGATAGGTTTCCATATAAAATTTTTCAGCATCCTGTGCTGAATTAAAGAAATAATTATGACCATCTATTGCTATTTTTAATTTTGCCGGATAAAGCAAAGTAGCCCTTGCACCTTGTTTAATGAATTTTGTGCAATGTGGGGCAAGTTCCCTTCTTTTTGTGGATGTTTCCATTGAATAGTCCTGAAACAGGAGAATTTTTGTACCTTCTAGAAAAACCGGTTGGTGTTTGCGGTATGCTTGAAGTAGTGTAATTTTATGTTGGAAATTTAAAATTTTAGCAATTATTGGTCTGGGTCTTGCGTTGACTTTACTCAAATTAAATGTACCTATTCTATGAGCCCTTTCTATAGTTATCTGGGGATGGGAATCTGGAATCTGAAGTAACCGGGGTAGAGTAATTGACAGCAATTTTTCTAGATCTTCAAATTGTTTACTCTCTGGAACCCCAATAACCCTAAGGTTATTTCTTCTCGACCTATCCTCTAGGTCTTCGATCTTATTCTGCATTTTTGTTAGTGTATTATTTGTTAATTCAAGAGCAGATTTATAGTTTGAAGTTAGATCCTCAAGATCCGAGATCCTTTGCTCTGCCTCAGAGATTCTATATGCAAATTGTTTAACTTCAGAGGACAGAGAAGCTATATCCTGTTTTATTTCCACTTTGAGGAAATCGAATTTAGGAGTTAGGGCAATCAATATATTATTTACCAAAGTTTGCATATCTATAGGTTCCATTATATGCGAGGGGTTTGCCCCTAATGTCTGTGTCTCTATCGGAGGTTCAGAGGTAGTTTTACTTTTTTTGTCCCTTCTCCCCGTCATGGCTGTTGGAGAAGGTTTGGGATGACCGTGCAAATATTTATCCATATATAGTTAAGATCCCCAGGAACACCACGTGCGTTGTGAATGTTTTAGGAAAGGGGGGAGGGAAGGAAAAGACAAGAAAGATAATTGTGGAGTGCTCTTGTGAAGTTGAAGAAGGAAGAGAGAGAGGAAAAGAGAAAAAAAAAAAAAAAAAAACAAAGACACAAAAGAGGAAGGAAGAGGGTGGTATCCACCCACTTCTCAATTTATTATGTGAGTAATCCAACCGTGTTATTAGTGAAAATTACGTGACTTTGTGATTATGTTCTCCTACCCAGCCGTGGGGGGAGACAGTATTTAAACTTAGATTTACCTGAGCTCTGAGATCAGAAATTGATTACTCCTATAGTTCTTATTTATTAGAATAAACAATTTACTTCTAATATTTCCCTGTCCCTAAAGTTAGTGTTTTTACCGGGTATGGCAAAGCTCAGAACCTTTAGAGAAAAAACAAGGATATTTAGCTATTTATTTCTAGCAGTTATTTATAATATCCATTTTTTCCAGTCAAACTACCAGTACTTAGCACTGGAGTATGTACCTGTGATTCCTTTCATATGTCACTGAAAAATAAAAAGATTATCACTTAACATCCAAGGAGAAGAAGACATATTGAACTTTTAAATATTTCTTACAATTTTAACCAGCTTTAAAGTATTTTTGTCCCTGGCTCAATTTTCCCTATTATTTAGGGCTAGGACAGATACCAAGTGCAGAAGAAAAGAGAAAATGAGGTATATCTCAACTTTTTCTCTTTTTCTTTTTCTCCCTCTCCTCCCTTCCGTTCCTCTCTCCTTCTTCTCCTCCCCTTTGAAAATTAGACGTTTGCAATTTTATAAGGCAGCAGTAAAACACAACCTATCTCTTAAGCAACAATGAATAATATTTAGACCAGCATATTACAGTAGCTTCCTTTAACTACTATAGTTACAGTTTAGAACAGAGCTTTTAAGCCCTTAAAGGAGAGAAAAAAGATATAAGGCTATGTATTTCACATCTATTTTTAGTATCTCCAATTTTCACTCAGAGTGCTACTACCTAGCTCATAAGATATATACATATGACTCCTTCACATATCACTAAGGATAGAAAAATTGTGACTCAACACCTATAGACAAGGCAAGGGTTAATTACTTAAAAACTTCTTGCGGTTTTAAATCAGCATCAACAAAATTAGATTGTTTTCTATCTTATTCAGTGCTATGTCATTTACTGCTAATACAGAGAAAAAGGAAAATTTTTGCTAAAGAAACAAGTGCAGAGACTAAGGGGAGATGAAAATATATCACAATGATTTTTTTAGGAGGTCAGCATTTGCAATTTAAAAGGGCAACAATGTAGCACAGGATGTCCTTTGAGCAGTATAAGGTAGTGTTTTAACCCAGGATGTTGTTTTTTTTTTTTTTTTCCTCTTTTTCTTTCCCCCTTCTTTATCCTCCTCCTTTCTCTTCCCTTAACTTTTCCTCCAGTTATCCCACTTTTTTTTTTTCTTTCCTTTTCTTCTTCCTCTTCCCTCTTCTTCCTCTTTTAGAATATTTACTGTTCCTTTTACAGTTGTCTTTTATAAGTAAGCTGGAGCCCTTCTGCCCTCAGCCTGATATTTCTTAGGATTATGTCCTTTTATATATCCTTTTATGTGAAGGCCGTTTTTCCCAGTCTAGGCAGTTAAACTCTTTCACCTGCTTTCAGAGTGTTCATGCCCTCTGCTCCCCCAAACACCTTCGTACCCTGCTAGTTTTATAACCTTAAGAAGTGCTGGGTCTATTGATGCGGATAGACTTACCTCCCTCGCACGCTGCTCAGCTGCTTACCGTGGGTCACTGCAGTGATGATAGTCCAGATTCTTGTCCTTTCAGAGCCCTTCTCGGGATATCTGGCAATCTCTCCCCCTCTCACGCAGCACCGGTGGGAGAGGAGGGAGAGAACAACAACCAGCCTTCACAGTTTGTGCGGAGTGCTTCCGCGGGACTCACCCACTACAATGAAAAGTTCCGACTCCTACCCCTCTCACGCAGCACCGGTGGGAGAGGGGAGGGCCCAGCAACAGGACACGGAAGCCGGTCTCCAACGCTAGCACCACAGAGATGCCGGGACCAATCCAATGCCGTGATCCGTCCAAGGAGAGAGAGAGCCCGCTCCGCCGGCCACAGGTGAGTACAAGTTGAAAAGTCCGAGGAAGGCAGGCAAGCTTGATCCTTACTGAAGTATGTGCTCCTACGGCTCTCCTGCCGTTCCAATCGACCCCACGAAAGCAGAAGGGAGAATTAGACAGCGTGCGGCGGGGGGGCCCAGCCCAGAGATTACAGCAGAGACCAAAGTATTCAGAAGTAGGCAGAGTGCTACAGTCAATGAAGACCCAGCCAGAGTTCGTGTTCAGAGGGGCAGATAGGCAGTCCGTTCTTTAGCGTAGCCGGTTAGAGGCTAAAATTGCCAAGTAGGGTAGGTTTTATTAAAAAAAAAAGCTTTGAGTGTCGGCTGCCTTGATTTTTAAGTAGCTCCTTACAATGAGGGTTTTTTTTTCTTCCCTTGGCTTGGTTTAGTGTGCTTTACAGCGAGATGAAGTAACGCTGTTCTTGGTTCCAGAGGCGTTGTCTTAGGCTATCCAATTAGCTACCCCACTGATTGGGGTAAGGAGCGCAAAAAACCGCCAGCAGCTGCAGGACTGGAGCAGAGAGCTCAGCAACTCACACCTTGCTCCTCCTCCACCGGAACCAGAGCCAAGAGGATACAATTTTAAACAACTTTCTAATTTACTTATATCATTTAATTTGCTTCATTCTCTTAATATTCTTTGTTGAAAAGCATATCTAGATAGGCTCAGTAGCTGCTGATTGGTGACTGCATATAGATGCCTCATTTGATTGGCTCACCTATGTGCATTTCTATTTGTTTTACAAAGGATATCTAAAAAATTATTTTTGTTAATCAGGTAGAAAAGGACATATGTAATTTCCCTTTAAATAGTAGTCAATGATAATCTAACAAAGTCAGAGAGGAAAGCACTAAATTAACTCATGACAGCAGACAACATAGTGATAAAATCTGCCGATAATGGGGGAAATGTAGTCCTGTGGGACCAGACTAGCTATGTGCTAGAGATAAAAAGACAGCTGCTCAATAAAAATCAATAACTTTGATTAATGCAGAATCCATTACTTGATATACAGTCCCTAATTTTTAGGAGATTGAATGATGCAAAAAGTAATGGTATCATTTCAATTGCTGAGTTCAAGTATTTATTTAACCAGTACCCAGTGATGCCGGTTTTTTACTGCATACCAAAAGTTCATAAAAACTTAAATAATCCTCCTGGGCGCCCCATAATATCTGGGATAGGCAGTATGACAGAAAATCTCGGTAATTATATTGACTCCTTTTTGTAACCTTTTTTGTGCACACTGCCATCATATGTTTTAGATACTGCAGATTTTTTGAGGAAAGTTGACAGTTTGTCCATACCTAAGGATGCCTTATTGGTATCACTGGATGTGGAGGGACTTTATTCCTCTATTCCCCACTCTGTAGGGATACAAGCAGCAAAACATTTTTTAGATTCAAGAGGTCCAAATTTCAGTACACATACTGAATTTGTAATTGATCTATTGAGAATAGTTATTGAGAACAATGTGTTCTCATTTGACAATAAAAGTTACAAACAAGTCAGGGGGATGGCAATGGGGGTCACGTGTGCCCCCACTTGTGCTTGTCTACATTTAGGAGCTTGGGAGATGGAAGAAGTGTATCATAAAGATCTGTTCAATGAAAAAGTTCACCTGTGGCTCCGCTATGTGGACGATATATTTGTCATCTGGGATGGTTCACAAGGTGAGCTGAAAAATTTTGTTATTGAGTTGAATGATAACACCAGAAACATTGTTCTTACAGTTAACTCAAGTCAAACGGGTCTCTCTTTCTTAGACATTGACATAAAAGTTGAAAGGGATGTTCTTACAACAGAAAGCTACCGCAAAGATACTGCTACTAACAGTATACTATTAGCGCAAAGTCATCACCCCTTTCATCTAGTAAACGGGATTCCTAAGGGACAGTTTTTACGTCTTCGCCGTAACTGTTCCTCTGGAGTCAAATTTGACAAACATGCATCCCTAATGACAGACAGGTTTAAAGCAAGAGGATACCCGAAGCAAGTTTTAAAAAATGCTTACATTGTGGCAAGAAAAACTAATCCCTCCTTTATCCAAAGGCAAAAGAGAATTCTAGTTCCATTAGACTAGTGACCAAGTATAATTGTCATTGGAATGGAATTAAACAAATTCTCAGAAATAACTGGAAAATTTTGCTTAATGATGAGAATGTGGCCATCATTAACGGCAAAAAGAGCCCCTAATTTAAGAGACAAACTTGTGCAGAGCAGGTATATAACTCCACAAAAAACTGGCTGTCTAGCCAAAAGCTGGTAGGAAATTTTCCCTGCAAAAATGTGTGGCGTGTAAATTTATGTTAAAATCAAAGATATTTTCAGCTTGTACAGATAAAGTTTATAAACTGAAATACTTCTTTAATTGTAACACTGAAGGAGTGGTTTACTTGCTAAACTGTAATTGTCCAATTTTTTACGTTGGAAAAACTAAGAGATTATTAAAAGACAGAATCCTTGAGCACATAGACGACATAAAGAACAAAGTACAGAATAGCAGTGTGGCTAGACATTTTAAGATCTTCCACAATAGCAGCCTAGACTGCATGAGAGTGTTAGGCATTGACAAGGGCATAACCAATGGTAGAGGGGGAGATAATGATAAGGTTCTCCTACAGAAGGAATGTAAATGGATATTCAACCTCTCTACCATTGGCCCAAAAGGAATGAATGAAAGATTGGATATGGCCTGTTTTTTGTGATGTTGTGATTTTGTAGCAAACACCACAGGACTATTTTTCCATGCTAAAAAGCCATATATTAGAATTGCTATTTGCGACAATTTGTATATACAATGTAGTAGTTAAGTATGTTAAAGGAAAAAATGTATTTCGCATCTGTGATCTATAACTTTTAAAATGTTTAGGTAATGTTCACCTCCAACATGGGCGGAGTATAGTTGGTTGGTATCTTGTGATGAAGGGGGGAAACGTGCGTCGGCATTGGCTGACCGATCACATGTGACCTGACACGCTTGATTGTTTGGCAGAATGGAGCGGCGATGTTCCTGTGGGTAACAAACTTTTGAGCCGGAAATTTGAGGAGAACGGAGTCGTTACCAAGAGCGGCACAAAGCTATTTGGAGTCTATTCTACAAGATGGTCTATATCGATACAGATCTGGAGTCACAACGAAAGAAACACAGAACAAGAGGGTGGTAATAAGGTGTAGTTGACAGAGGGATCCGGATGCAAATACCCGGTGTCCTCCTGCATCTTTGATTGTGCCTTTCTTTTGGTTTATGTTTTGTGTCCGAGTTATGCAGTAATTTGTTCGAGCCTGGATGCAGTTGACAGAGGGATTAAGCTACTAATATGATATCCTCCTGCACCTTTGCTTGCTTACTAACTTTTCTCTGCTGCAATATATCATCTTTTGTTCTATGTGCCGCACAACTCTAATTACCTCTCCATCTACTGGCTCATATGCTATTTCACTATTAACACTTTACGGCTTGCCACCGAAGTTTCTTTACACATTATGTGAATTTATCCAACACTGGACATCAAATGTACATCTAATTTGTCAAGTTATGACAGTTTTTTTCTGGGATGATTGCTGACCTGCTACAGAGCACTCAACACTTTACAGTTTACAGTTTATATGTAGTAGCTATTCATGCTGTTTCAAACCCAGCCATATCCTATGACATATACTTTATTGTATTCTATATGTATTTGATGTTTTATATGCATACATAGGAATACTCGGCTAACACAGTTTACTAAAACCTACTTGGTCTTTCCATATATGCCATATACCTCTTAGAATTATAATTCTGAATAATGAAAGTTTTTTTTGGACTTGACTGTCCCTTTAATACATTCAACAACTTTCTGCAAATCCATAAATTATATTTCTAATTTAAGGCATAGTGTAAAGACATTAAAGGAACAGTCTAGTCCAAAATAAACTTTCATGATTCAGATAGAGAATGTAATTTTTAACAATTTTCCAATTTACTTTTATCACCATTTTTGCTTTGTTCTCTTGGTAATCTTAGTTCAAAGCTAAACCTAGGAGGTTCATATGCTAATTTCTAAGTCCTTGATGTCTGCCTCTTCTTTATGGCATTTTGACAGTTTTTCACCACTAGAGGGTGTTAGTTCATGTGTGTCATATAGATAACACTGTGCTCACGCACGTGGAGTTCAGGTGAGTCAGCTCTGATTGGCTAAAATGGATGTCTGTCAAAAGAACTGAAATTACGGGGCAGTCTGCAGAGGCTTAGATGCAAGGTAATCACAGAGGTAAAAAGTATATTAATATAACTGTGGTGGTTATGCAAAACTAGGGAATGGGTAATAAAGGGATTATCTATCTTTTTAAACAATAACAATTCTGGTGTATACTGTCCCTTTAAACTGTACATGTTGTAAAAAATACGGGAGAAACATTTACTAAGGGCAGATACATGAGGAAGCATAGGAGGTGAGGTTGGCAATACTATTTAAACCCATCCAAAGGTTTGGATTTTGAAAAAGTTTAGATTTTGGAATGTTTTTATATTTGCATCAGTAAAATAGAAAAGCTTGAAGAGAGGATTGCACCAAGTGTAAACAACAATATCTTACATCAATTACGCAACATTTACATGTCATAATACAACTTATACATGTAACCTAAAGGCAGACCTATACAGATCTATTACATGCATGTAGTGTATAACATATGAATGTAATAGCTTTGTATAAGCCAGAAATGTTATTGTTAAATGGCTCTACAGGTATAAAATCTTAACAAAATGCACACTACATTAAGTAGTCTTGAAAAAGTGTTTTAGTATTTATTTTCCTTCCAGTTGCAAAAATTAAATTCACTGCTTCAATGTTGAGGTGGATACATGACTGGCTCCTGCGCACCTAAACTAATAGGTCTTGTTTTTGATCCCTTAGCCCAATATCACTACTCTGGGACCACCAGCATGCACAATACGCACTAATTAATTAATCCTTAATAATATTTTAATGCTTGTGAGTTAATTCAAACAAGTAGAAGTGGGTTAAAGCTGTGGGTGAATTCAGTCTTGGTTAAAATACGGTGGCTGCTCTGGAGGGTTAGGGTTAATTACTGGGGTAATGAGCATGTGCAGTAAGAATTGTGGACGGTTGAAATTTAAGATTTTTCTTTGTAGGAGGTTACCTGTAAACCAAGATATTTCATGTATTAATGGTCAAATATGGTTGATGATGTTATATGAGGAAGGTCAACAGCTTTGAGGTGCCATATATAAAATCAGTTTATTGTCTGCTTTTCAACATGGTGACAGTCTGTTTATAACACAGCAGGTAAACAGGTTTTGTGACTCTCATTACAACACTTGACTTGTAAATCTGAGGCTTGCCAGTATTTTTATTACTAAGGGGATGATTCTATAAAATTCATCAGTCTAACAGGGTTTTGAAAAAAGATATCTCTAAGGATATCTGAAAGGGAGCGCTGACAGACAATTGCTCTAATAGTATGATAGACACTCCCTATGAGTGAAATAGAGCCAAAATAAAATAAAAATCAGTAGTACAATATAAAAACAGATACAAATACAAATTGTATACGATAATGAAAGTATGTGTGTGAAATGGTATAAAAAAAAACAAATAAGATCGTAACCCGGCAAGCTCCTCTTGTGTCCCACGGTGTGATGGTTCAGCTGTGCGAGAGATATATGAAAAGGACCAAGGGCGCCTCATAGTGTAACTTGTAAACAGAAAGGTGTTCAAATGTAGGAGAGGTATGAATACTTACTCACAAGATTGGTGGCACTCTAGGTGAATAAGGTGCATACAAGTAGGCTGACATTCAAACAGCAGTCAGTAAGCTGAGGACATAGATGTATCTAGCAAAGCAGGTGCAGCTCCAAGCAACGGACTCCATAGCTCCCAAGCACCGGCTGATTCTCCACATGCAGTGTAAGCGTGACCGGCAGAGGAAACAGGATAGAAACAGAAAGTTAGCAGGGAACAACCACTGTGGTGGCTACAGATAATGTACATAGATAAAAACCTCAAAACCGGGTTGTGGTAAAAACTTCTTTTTTGCGACGCGTTTCTCGGCCAACACATAGGGCAGTTTCTTTAGGCTGGCCTGAGAGAGCTCTCTGTCACATAAAAAGTTTGCAATGAAGTACGAAGTAGCAGATGGCGACCTCGGCATATATTTAAATTTTAATATTATGGTCTAATGCAAATCAAATTATGCTTTTTTCAGTGCACTGTACCTTAAAATCACTGTCATTTTCATATGCATAGGTTTTCCTTTCAAAGTAATTTGTTTTGATAAAAGCTCACCACCTTTTAAGATGCAAGAAAAAACAGTAAGGCAGAAATGTTTAGAAAATAACACTGGGATTTGAGAGACACACACGCCCATGGAACATCCATGTTCAGCCCATTTTACAAAAAAACAACAATTACGCTTTATATTTTATACTACAGTGTTCTTAAATTACAATTTATAATGTGCATATTTAATAAAATGTATTCCTATGTAATTAGCATTCAGATTTTACATTTTTCATATAATATGATTTTTGGTGAACAATTTTGTTAAATTTTTTGATGAATTTTAACAATACAGTTCTTTCCTGAGTATTAATGTGTGAATGACTTAATTATTTCTTTTGTATGATTTTAAATTTATAATTTTCTTTGTGCACTATTGTAATGTATGCATCTCCTTCCCATGAAAATACAGTATATGCCACTTAGCAAGACACCCCGTTTTCAGGGTAAAAAAGGGACTTTATAGAATTCCACCAGGGAAATAGAAAGCATAAATTCATACCATTAGGACTGTTTTTAGCATTAACATTCTATAGTATATAGTATCAGTTGAGTAATTTTGATTGTGGTCTACAGTACTTAGAGGTTAAAATGTTCAGATTTTTGTTAACTAAATAAGCAATATCTTAATGTTTAAAGTCCCATTGATTAGACAAAAGGTGATTGCTGAAAAAATGAACAAAGACTTGGGAACTAAATAGAAGTAGACAAATGCAAGATGCATTTTACATTTTCTATTTTAAGCATAGGACTTGCAGTGTCTTACAAAATAAATGTATTTCCTAACTGTAAACATAAAATATTTCTTAGGTTAATTTAGTAGTATATATTTGGTCCCTATATTATTTAACACATCTCCTTTGGAACTCAACAAACATCATAAACAATGACAACTATTATATAATTCAGTATGTTCAAACTCAGGTCAATTCATGTCTTCAAGACAGATGTTGTATATATGTATATATATATTATATTTATATTATATATATATCCTCCATGTGTATCTGCACTCACAATGTCATACAGTCGCCAACCAGGGTGCCAGATCAATAATATTCACAGTAATCTTCAACATAGGACTGCACTCACTGGATTTTCAAAAAAAATAATTATTTATTAGGTAACGTTTCAGAGTTCACAGACCCCTTCCTCAGACCAGAACAAACATGTAACTAAACTCAGTGACTTATAAACACATTAAGCCCCACCCCACCAACCAAATCAAATGTGAATTGCGCCAAAAACTGGGGTTGTCATGGAGATAACCCCTACACCCCTCAGTGTAACCATACTACTAATCTAAAGAAGTCATATAAGCCTCAAAACTACAGATGGTAGAGTAAAAGCATAAGTCAATAACTATATCAATCAATAAATAAGTAAATAAATAAGTAAATATAGGCATCCATGTGTCCCTGTTCATACCTTAGTGTAATCATTAAATCAGAGGCATGTAGGTATTGTAGTAATAAACTCATGTCACAGTGATGATGGTCAAACAATCACATAGTAAACTGTCATATATGGCAATATATTACATTCAGTTCACAATGTTGTACAAGTGTATCAAATCTTATAAGAACCACACTGTTAATAGTCCACAACGGACTATCATGAATCCATTCTAAAAGTATATACATATGCTGACACTTCAACATATAAAAAAGGTGGTGTATATATCAGGACTATTTAAGCCAGATCGTACTTGAAACAGCATGTACACAAAAATCTCATATCGATAACACCCTTCCTACCTTATAATCAGATGTGTAGCGTATCCACTATGCTATTCATTTAATCTGTCATATCAGGCTCCAAAATACTGTGCAGTGAGGATTGTTTTAGATGGAACAAAACCAGCCTATACAATATATCAGGCGCCTAAAGAAACAGCTCCGGGGGCCTGTAGTGCTCCTTAGCCTAGCACATGGCTAATTAGTGTAAACAGATGACGTACGCATGTGTTTTCACGCATCGTCATTGGTAACATTGTTGTGAGGACGATAATATATGCAGAGAGCGATCGCTAAAAGCCTGTTACCCGTGACGCTTATCTAGGAACAGAGATTAGGTAAGGAGATCACATTTAGGCAACTTTCATATTTAATGTGTATATGTTAAACATTAAAATGCTAAGATTGAAACAGGCAATAGATACATCCCCCCGCTGGGGTCATAGATCATATTGTGGTATACATAAAGCAGGCTTGTGCATAAGTGTACAAGATTATGTTTACGCATAAGGAATGCAGGATGTATATAAGGAAGGGTTGGCCTTGCAGCGTTAGAGGCAATGTAATATTCACAGTACTCTACAAATGTTTGCTAGCAGTGACGTGCAGTAATAGGAGGCAGGGGAGGCAGAAAAAAGATTTCCAATTAATATTTATTTAAAAAAAAACACGTTTTTTATTGTATTTATTTTTTTGGGCACCCCCAAGTGTACCCCCCCACCCCCCATGGCGATTGCTCATTACCCACATCATTTATTTGTGTACTACAGTACTGCGCTTGTGCTGCCAATTCATTATCCATTGTTGCGCAATTAGGAGGCAGTGAGGCCGGTCCGCTAGCCCTCCATTAATTGCGCAACATGGATCTAAATAACAATACACTGGCTCACTTTGAGCTGTGCACCTACTGGTGGACTCTCTGGGGGCCTCATACAAGCTCCAATGGAGGCGGTTCTCAAAACCGCCTCCATGATGAGCTAGATCATCACTCAGCCAATCTGCCCAATCAGCATTGAGCACTGCAGGGAGGCGTGCCTGCTGGGCTGCTGAGTGACAGTCTGGACTCTGGAGTGTGACGTTGCGCCGCCGACACAGTGAGTCAGACTGGCGGGAAGACTCAGTAGCTCAGTAGTTGGAGGGAGCTGCTGCTGCAGATAGTGTGACTGCGTGTCCGTGCTGCCCTGCCCTCAGTGCCCGCCTGGGCTGAAACTACTGCTCACAGCCTCACACTACTGCTGCTCAGTGAGTCAATTAGCTATGGACCGCAGTTGTGGAGGGGAGAGAGCCGGGGAGAGAGAGTGAGACTCAGCCGGTGGTGGACTCGGGTGGAGGAGCGGAGGCTAGCCAGTGCCACTTGGGTGGACCCGGACACCCGGTGGAGTGAGTCAGGAGTGACAGAGTCTCTCAGTCTTCTGTCTGACGCGACCGACCGGACGGACCTCATCAGCTCAGGACACTGGACAGGTAAGGTTCCTTCCACTAAACCTTCTCACCTCTGTGCTGGCTGATATAAGGGTAGCAACTCTTACCCTGACATAAATGGAGCAGAAAGGTACATCCAGCATAAATAAATGCAACAAATGAGAGCAGTCAGTTTGATAGTTTGGTGTGTTTTCTATGCAGATATACTAGAATATTTATAGGACAGTTCAAAGCCCATATCCAATTAAAAAAAAGAAAGTGAAAGTATTTAATTATAAGGATTAAGGACTGTATAAAGTACTGTAAATGTGATCAGAATTTCTGGAAAGTTATTTAAAAATTTCTGGGAAAGTTATTTAAAAAAAAAAAACTTGATCAATAATTAAGGCTTTGAATAAGTGCACTGTAGTGACCTGCCTGTGTCTCTCCCCTCCCTCCATTGTGTCTCTCTCCCCATCCCTCCATTGTGTCTCTCTCCCCCTCCCTCCATTGTGCTCTCTCTCCCCTTCCTCCCGGTGTCTCTCTCCCCCTTCCTCCCCGGTGTCTCTCTCCCCCTTCCTCCCCTGTGTCTCTCTCCCCCTCCCTCCCCTGTGTCTCTCTCCCCCCTCCCTCCCCTGTGTCTCTCTCCCCCTCCCTCCCCTGTTTCTCTCTCCCCCTGCCTCCCCTGTGTCTCTCTCCCCCTCCTTCCCCTGTGTCTCTCCCCCTCCCTCCCCTGTGGCTCTCCCCTCCCTCCCCTGTGTCTCTCCCTCCCCTGTGTCTCTCCCTCCCCTGTGTCTCTCTCTCTCCCCTCTGTCTCTCTCTCTCCTCTCTCTCTCCCCTCTGTCTCTCTCTCTCTCTCCCCTCTTGTCTCTCTCTCTCCCCTCTGTCTCTCTCTCTCTCTCCCTCCCCTCTGTCTCTCTCTCTCCCCTCTGTCTCTCTCTCTCCCCCTCTGTCTCTCTCTCTCCCCTCTGTCTATCTCTCTCCCCTCTGGTCTCTCTCTCTCTCTCTCTCTCCCTCTATCTCCCCTCTGTCTCTACTCTTTTCCCTCTGGTTCTCTCTCTCTCCCCTCTGTCTCTCTCTCTCCCCTCTGTCTCTCTCTCTCTCCCCTCTGTCTCTCAGTCTCTCTCCCCTCTGTCACACTCTCTCCCCTCTTTCTCATCTCTCCCCCTTCTGTCTCTCTCTCTCCCCCCTGCTGTCTCTCTCTCTCTCTCCCCTCTCTGTCTCTCTCTTCTCCCCCTCTGTCTCTATATCTCTCTCTCCCCCTCTGTTTCTCTCTCTCTCTCCCTCTGTCTCTCTCTCTCTTCCTCCCCCCTCTGTCTCTCTCTCTCTCCCCCCTCTGTCTCTCTCTCTCCCCCCTCTGTCTCTCGTCTCTCCCCTCTGTCTGTCTCTCTCTCTCTCTCTCTCTCTCTCCCCTCTGTCTCTCTCTCTCCCCTCTCTCTCTCCCTCTGTCTCTCTCTCTTTCTCTCTATCCCCCCTCTTTTTCTCTCTCTATCCATCTCTCTCTCTCCCTGTCTCTCCCACCCCCTCTGTCTCTCTCCTTAAGTGTCTCTTTGTCCCCCATGGTCTCTCTTCCTCCCCCTCTGACTCTCTCATCCCTTATTGTGCCTCTCTCTCTAAACCCTTTGTCTGTATGTCTCTCTCTCTAACTCTGTCTCTGTCTCTGTCTCTCTCTCTCTCTCCTGTCTCTACCTCTCCCCACCCCAAGTGCTTTTCTGTGTTTCTGTCTTCCTTTTATCTATTTAATTAATGAATTGGTGTTGCCATCTGAAGGCGTGGCTTTATTTAAAGGGATGGGGTCAAGCACCCCACCATCGTTAACTTTCACCAAGACATTTTTATATTTACTGGATAAAGAAGGAACCTATAAGCATAATTTGCAGCATTAAAGTATAAAGTATGTTTTGAACATATTTTACTTGGTCTGGATTTCTATATATCATAATCAGAGCAAGCATTTTGTTATCTGGCAAGACGTTCTGTTTACAATCCTTTAGACTAAAATCAGATGTTTACTAAGGTGACCAGTTTCCAAAACGCCATTTAAAGGGACATGAAACCCATATGTTTTCTTTCATGATTTAGAAAGAGCATACAATTTTAAATAACTTTCCAATTTTCATCTATCTAATTTTTCTTCATTCTCTTGATATCCTTTGTTGAAAATCATATCTAAATATTTCCCAGTAGCTGCTGATTGGTGGCTGCCACATAAATACCTGATGTGATTGGCTCAACCATGTACATTGCTATTTCTTCAACAAAGGATATCTAAAGAATGAAGGCATATCGTAGCCAGTGCCTCACCTTCCTCTGACCTCACCGCACGTCACTGTTTGCTAGAGAGGAAGAGGGATGCTTATATATAATCTGTAAATGCTAAAATGCTAAAATATATTTCTGCCATAGGAACAACACGTATGGTCACAATTTAACCAAACAGAGAGTGATCATTTTCTCGTATAAACATACAAATGTATGACAATAAAATATAGGACTTTGTGCCTGGACCCCCCGTGTCCATACAGTAGAACCTCAAACTATATCATTGGTTCACTGTTATAAAGGGCAATCAATGTTTTAACTATGCATGTCAATAAATGCGTGCTATCAATATAATGTTAGCGCTCTTAATCCAGGAGGACAAGTGTCAATCCCCTCAGACAGTCCAAAGTAGGACCATCAAAAAGTCACAGGGTATCCAAGGTACCCCATCGCTACCCATGTGCCATGTACTAATGTGACCTGCTTCCATCAGTATGTATCCATCACACAGGCCCACAGAAGACTCTTAAGGAGGTCCCACCAAGTGTGAATCACACTAGGGCATATGAAACTCACTGGTTAGTTAACCAACAAAAGTATGTCAAAGTATGGCCAAACCAGTATGCAATCCATGTACTCCACTGGTCAGTAGTCTAGTCTTTACTTGTGTCCCACCATCGCGGGCGAATCACACCAGGTGAATCATCACAAGAAAGGAGTGACAAGTAGTCAATCTACAATAGTATCAGAGGAAGCAGTGCCAGTCATTAGACATATTCAGGCCTTTGGGGTATAGGGTACTGAGTCTATGAGATCAGATCAGCCATAAGGAGCGCTTTGGACAAAGGAGTATCGGACCAACCCGTGGCAAGACATTTTCTTATAGCCAAACATAAAGTAACTGACTTAAGGTTCATCTTAATTGACCACGTTCCAGCCCTCAAACGAGGAGGAGACAGAGACAGAACCCTACTCCAATTGGAGTCTAGATGGATTCATAGACTCGGTACCCTATACCCCAAAGGCCTGAATATGTCTAATGACTGGCACTCGCTTCCTCTGATACTATTGTAGATTGACTACTTGTCACTCCTGTCTGAGGGGATTGACACTTGTCCTCCTGGATTAAGAGCACTAACATTATATTGATAGCACGCATTTATTGATATGCTAAGGATATAATAGTTAACACTTTGATTTACCCTTTATAACAGTGAACCAATGATATAGTTTGAGGTTCTACTGTATGGACACGGGGGGGGGGGGGGGTCCAGGCACAAAGTCCTATATTTTATTGTCATACATTTGTATACTTATACGAGAAAATGATCACTCTCTGTTTGGTTAAATTGTGACCATACGTGTTGTTCCTATGGCAGAAATATAT